>NC_089199.1:20656501-20756501 GCF_963930695.1 Labrus bergylta | reverse complement strand
AGTCTTTAACTTTAAGGAGAAATTTAGCTGCAGCGTGTTCCAGCTCCAGCTGTCTGTCACTGTGGCTGAAACTTTTCTCCCTTCTGTTCTCGTCATGGCCTGCTGTCACTCATGACTCTTGGTGATTTTTTTCCTTTGAATCCTCTGAACGTGCAGTCAGCTGGCCCGGACTCTGTCAATCATTCACCCGGGCCAGCGGGCCAGTCATAATGTCGAGCCCTGCTGTTCCACTTTCTCTTTGTGAAACTACAAATAGGAAACAGGAAGCAGGAAGCAGGAAGAGAACCCACATAAAAAAAAGAACCACAGGTGGAGAAGCCTGGGCAGCGAGAATTGTTAAAAGTGTAAACAGTAAAGACAGAGAGGTGCAGGCGGAACTAGAGCAGGAACAAGAGAGGCAGAGAAACAGAGTCAGTTTGTGACCAGTCATGGTCACATGTAGTAAGCCAGGGCAAACCAGTGTAGTCCTGAACACTCTGGCTGCTGCAACAGTCCTCACTTAGTTGTAATGTTTAAATAATGCATCATCATCATGACTACAACAGCTAGACTCAGGTTCACATGAAGTTCAGTTTACAATTACACTGCTCTTATCTACTCATCCCGTGACATAATAAAAAAATACTACACTCTGTATTTTGACATCACTAAAAGGGTCCACAACGAGGTCAGAGGTGTTTTGCATTATAGCTTGAACACTAAAGTGTGTAGTATGATATATAGATTTACTTGTGTTGTTCTATTAATCCAAATGTTTCAACAATGTTCAACAATGTTGAAATCTGTGATTCAGTAGTGGTGAAGTTCAACTGGACACCTGGTTTCTTGAGGAACATGAGTATCAATCAATCAAATAATCAATATATCAATCATTATTTGAATAGCGGTAATTCATAATAACAAGTGTTATCTCGAGATGCTTTACAAAAGAGCATATGGGATTGCATGGATTTGTCCTTTGTATTCGTCGCGTTCCTGTTGTCGTCACTTCCTTGCTGCGGAGGTGCAGCAGAGGTCGGAGCAGGCCGTGCATGAATGAGGACGGCGGTGGCGGCTGGGCAACAGGCAGTGGTTGTAGGACGACACGGTGTGATGGTAGTGGTTGGGCATCAGGGACGTTGGGTGGTAGTAGTGCCGGATCAGGTCGCTGAAGGTTGGGGGAGCTCCTTCTACTCGAGAGCCTGGCAAGGCCTCCTCAGGCTTCTGGAGTATGATACAAAGACATGTCAGAGAGTGGTGACGGAGGCTAGCTGTTTATCACAGCCAACGTTACTTGTGGCAGTGACATTTACATGAAATGACAGAATGTGTATAAATGTAACTGAAAAGCTTCTCTGAAGAACTTTACCTTTACGTGTTAATCTTTGTGACGCCTGTTGACAAAGCTGTACGTCTTATCTCTTTAATGGTCTCATCTTGTACATGTGTTAGTCATGTTTTCAGAAGAAATATCTCATCCTACTTTCTTTCAAAGAAGCAACATGTAGCTCTGACACATACCATTTCAAATTGGTAGTGCAGTCCAAATTGAAAACATTGGAGAGGGCTCCCCACGAACCCTCCTCCCTATATATCTGTCCTTATATCTGAACCAGTTCCCCTTCACATCTCTTGTTAGCCTGGCTAACTGAGGGGTGTCAAAACGGCCATGTGGGGTACCTTAAAATCTCCTCTCCTGGTCAAAATTAATACAAACCATTCTGGAGCAGAATCAAAACTTAGAAGGCTGCATACTGGCTGCTGCATTGTTATCATAATGTCTGATGATATAGCAAGGTTATTTAATGATCAACGGCCTGATGGCCTAAATATTTAAATAAGCAAAAAAAAAAAAAGGATCCAGAAGAAGCATTTGGCTTGATTGCATGTGATCTGATTGGCTCCAGTTATCTCTTACCCCATGTGACCCAGGCAGCTGAGCTCAGAGATGCTCCAGTGCATTTCGGCAAACACTGCAGCACCACGCTAATGCCATGTGACAATCTGTTTTCTATTATGCATGGTTCTGGAGGCCGAGGGAGTGACGTTTCTCTAATTGGACATAATGATGAAGAGAGAGAGAGAAAGAGAAGGGGCGGGGGCGGGTTCACTGTTGGGATTACTGTATAATGTGTGCACGTCATGTTTTTTATGAAGGAAATGTTTAACTCCTCCATGGCAAATAACTGCTGCTAGCAAAGCTGAGTGAGCCAAAGAATTATGAGGCAGATGCATTTTTATCACGATCTACTTTGATCTTATCTTCTTTCCACTCATCTTTACTTGTTTGATTCTCCTTGCTACCGAGAGACAATTCAGATGATTCTACTGCTCTAGAAACAAGCTGTAATAAAAAAAGAAAGAAATACTTGGCATGCTAGGTTTTTTGTATCTCCAGGGATGTGTGGTACCTTTTGGTACTGTAAGAACCTAAGATATTCCTACCCTATCTCCTTTAAATTAAAATTGCATGTAACTTCACTGCTTTCATTTTGGTGACCTGTTGACAATGCATGGTTTATGCTCACAGACAATGTTACTTGAAGTAAAAGAAACCCTACACTGAAGGATCAAGCTGGCCTTAGTAGATGGCATTTGTTCAAAAGAGTCAGCGTACCTGTAGAACATAAGGTCTGTGTGTTGGTTTTTGAAATTTTGCGATTTGTGTAAGCTGTTTATAAAAATCTTACGTCTCAAGTCACTGCTGATATTTCTCTATGAAACACAGTCATAAAAACTGAATTAATTCTATCTCTAAACTAAGTGCACTGGAGAGACTATTGCCGGAATCGAGTCCTTTGCAGAATACAGTTAACAATCCAGTATCAAATTTCTGCGACTTGCCATGTGCAACCCACATTAACATAATTTCTGGGGTTCATAAGCTGTAACATTACAGCTAAACAAACATTCAATTAGGGGTTGCGAACTTCAAAGGGGCACATTTGAAGACCAATTGCATCACAGCATTGCATCAAACGCTGTCCCATTTAGAAGGCTCCTTCAATTGAGACCAACAAATGTGTCCTCCTTTTCCAAGGCCGTGAAGGATGACACAAAGAATGTTATCATATATCACATATCCTGAAATGCATTGGGGAAACTGAGGACTTTCAAGCGGCTGTAAATTACAATTTTGAATTGGATTGATTTCAACTCAAAGTTAGCGATACTAATGTACGAAAGGGGCCTAAAAACTTAAAGTAAAGGTTATGTTAACACAACCAAAGTAATTTTGGTTACGTTAGCTAGTTCCAGTGCAGTTGACCTTTTGCTAGGCGATGGGAGCGGTACATTGTAATTGAGGGGTAAGGGCAGGGACAGCAACTGCATTATAGGTAAATCCTCGGCAGACCAGAGCCATCTCCACATTAGTCAAAGAACACTTTTTGTCCCCCAGAGACTAAACTCTGTCACAGCTACTGTGGTAACTCCTCGCTCCCTAAATGGATTTTCAGAAACTCTAATGCTTTAACCAATAACTTTGGTGAATGTAAGTTAAAGACAGTACAAACAATAGTGACAGGGTCATGGGAAAGTTTACCACCAAAATTAACATTTAAGTCTTATATTTCATACTGCCCTGTTTTGTTACTGGCTGTTTAATTACTGTGGGATTAGACACATTTTGCCCTCCCCAGCTCCCTCACCTTCCACGCACCTCATGGGCGTCTTAATCGGGACGGACTTAGGGGCCCCGTGTCACCAGGGATGCAGCCTTTGTGGGCCCAGCAAAGAAAGGAAAGGAGTGTGTCAGCGATTTAGCCGAGAGTTACAGCCTTTCTTGGCCTCTTGCCTGCTGCCTGGTCAACTGAGTTTCTGCGGGGGCACTGGGCAGAGTGACAGGGCCCGTTTCAGTGAATTAGGACCTTGTTGGACCTAGGTGAGCTTGCAGAGATTGATGAGGCGAGATGTAAAGAATAAGAATGGACATTGAGTCTTTGTGATGGGATTCTGGCTGCCTCTGAACTAGCCGGTTCATTCTGGCTGGTTTGAAGTGATTCTGAGTGACCAGAGTGCCAAAAAGCTGCTGTAATGCTTGAAGCAACTTTCTCTAAGGGCTCTTTCATATGGTCTGTTTGGTAACTATGCTGGCATAGAGCAGTGATGTGCCCTCAAAAAATGCCTGTTCAGAGTAAATTCCAAACCAAAACCGACAAACGTTTTGGTGACATAAATGATTTTGTTATAATTGTAAATGCACAGTTGTCAGATTGTGGAAATTTGTTTGAGGCAGGGTAGGCTTAGAAAGCTAGATTTTGAAGGTATCTAAGTGGAATTTCAAAGCCAAGATGTCCCCCAAACCAAATGATCAGGAATTGTTCCCTGACTGGGAACAGATGAGGAGTCCATTTAAGTGTTGGAAAGAATGCACATTGCATTACTAGGTAGGCTGTATAGGTATGTAGTCAGACAGGTGAAAAATGACGGCAGTTTGGTTTTGGTTTCCAATTTTTTAAGATGGGTCTTAGTGGCACTATGCTTTACAGCTATATTTCCAGCTCCCCCTTGGGTAGGCATTCCCAAGCCAGGTTGGATGTAATCCCTTCAGGGAGCTCCGTTGGGGTCCTCCCCAAGTTGGATTTGACCAAAAAAACTTCAAAGGGAAGCGCCAAGGAGAAATCTTTTTATTATGCCCGAAACCACCTCTAGTGGCTCTACCCTGAGCTCCCTCTGGATGTCTGAGCTCCCCACGATCTCTGTGGCTTACCCTAGGCACCCTTCAGTGGAAACTAATTTTGGACTTGCATCTACAATCTTGTTTTTTCAGTCACTTCACAGGGTTCATGACCATAAGTGACACGGGTTGGAACATATGACTTTGACTGAGCATTAATTGGTAAATCTACACAATCCCACTTTGAACAAGAACCTGAAAAAAAAACCTTGTACTTATTTACTAGTTAGTCACGCCCCGGTGCTTACTCTGACCCCAACTGCTTCACACTCGACGGCAAAGTGTCCCAATGCCTGCTGGAGGTATTAATTTGTATTAATTATCTAATAGTATATAATGTAATATATTATAAAATAATTAATTGTATGACATTGTTTATTCAAGACTGGAAGTTATATAGCGTTGGCCCTGGTACATTATTTTAGTAGTACTGAGAAAGAAAAGCCAGAAATGTTTGGAAAAATCCCTCAGTCTATTGTACTTCCCTATTTAACATTTGCCAGGGGTACATTTAAAGAAATATCACTATTGAAAAGAAGTTCTGAGAACAGATATGGGATATAATATAAAAATGATATGATTGAAAGGCAGGTGTCTTGTTTGACTTTTTCTTCACATGGTTCTTTCTTTGGCTGTGCTCTATCTTTCAGTTTCACAACAGCTCAGGCTAGTGGGTGAAGTGAAACAAATACGATTGAGAAAGCCTCAGTGACTAAAGTTGACACGCCAACGCTCTAAAAAGGCCACCACACACTTTGGCATACTGCACCACTCTGTTGTCTGTTGCCAGGGTGAATGTTGGTGTTTTTTTATTCATCCTGAAAGTTTAACACGCCTCATGTGTCACTAAAAGTGAATGCCATTAAACCTGTTGCACAAAGAAATTCAATGGAAATGATCGGACATTTCATAATTTCTGCCACATGATGATTTAAAATGGTTAAAAATAATAAATCTGGGAGGGGATTCAAACAGAAATATGAGTCATCCTAGGAGTAGATTTACTGCGAACAGCATCGCATTTCATCATAGGTTTAATACCGGATGGAGCGATGGATAGAGGAAAAGCCCGGTTCCTTCTTCTGGTAGAAAGGAAAATGGTAACCATTTCCTGGCTTAAACCTCTACCTCCCACCCTTCACCAATGGAGAGAAAGGTTAAAGAAAGAATACTTGATGGAAAAAATAAGTAAAAATGGATTTGTTCGTGGTTCTATGGGCTCCTGTCATTGCTTACCTTACATTACCGATAAGACGAGAAACTGGTTTACATTATTTTATTTTATTTAAAATTCAATGGAAATGATCTGACATTTCATAATTTCTGCCACATGATGATTTAAAATGGTTAAAAATAATAAATCTGGGAGGGGATTCAAACAGAAATATGAGTCATCCTAGGAGTAGATTTACCGCGAACAGCATCGCATTTCATCATAGGTTTAAAACCGGATAGAGCGATGGAAAGAATACTTGATGGAAAAAATAAGTAAAAATGGATTTGTTCGTGGTTCTATGGGCTCCTGTCATTGCTTACCTTACATTACCGATAAGACGAGAAACTGGTTTACATAATTTCATTTTATTTAAAAGAAAAGAATATGTATATTTCTTTTTGTTAATTTTGGTCGTGTTAGTAGACATTTTCAAAGAGATTTATGTGAAAGGTTAACAATTGCATGAGTGTTTATTGACAGCTATATCTAATGCCCATTTTTGAAAAGCAATCTATCCTCCTCTACTTATCAAGAGTCTCCTCTTTGTGTGGATGAAGATGTGGCAATGAATTTTAATTTTACATGTTTGCCGAACTGTAAATAATTATTGTAAAATTCTTACCATGTTTCACCAACTGAGATATGTAAATACAAATATGCAAAGCTGAATAAATAAAAAAAAGTAAATCTTAAATGATCAGCAAATACATTTTCTTAAGTTACAAGACTCATTGTGCTTGACCCTGTCTACTGACATAAAATACATATAAAAAAAATACTAACATAGAAAACATTGTTATGCCCATAGTCATAAATCGTCTGAGCAAACTTTGGATTTTTGGACTTAATACAGCAACACTTTACTGTATCAAGATGTTTTTACCCCCATGGACTTTTGTCATGGTTATAGCCATGGAAGCTAGTTTGAGTGCTTATCTTTCTGTAACCTCAAGATTCAACATTTGAAAACCTTTATTGTCTATCGCATAGTGACAGAAAATGACCTTTGGTTGGAGACTCAAACAACAACAAAAATACATTAACACCCATTGGTCCACATAAAATCATACCAGCATTTCCATAAAAGCACGTCATGTACAAAGCACATCAAGTCCTCTTTACTGTATCTTCTCAGAAGCAAATTTGACAAGAATTAATATGTTGGTTGCTACCAACTTATATGACACACTACATGTTGGTATGCTCCTTTTATTTTAAAACAATGTCTTTATTGTTTTATCATTCCAATGGATAAAGGATTACCTCAGTAACATTAAAGAGCCATTGCCATTCTTGAAAATAGGGAAATCGATTTTGTATGCAACTACTATGTCCATACCATAGACTCCATACCTGCTCATCAACTTCTTTGTGATGGAACAAGTGAAAATATACACAAACAACTTTGACTTCCTGGTCTCCTTATCTTGCAGTTGTCAGTGTACATACCTTCCTACATTGTAACTAATATGGATCATTAACCAACATTAAGCAGTGTAGAGGGATCTCCTTCACAGTTATTCAAACACCTTAACCAATTTTTCAGCACAAAGACCTTCTTTGTATTAGTGACATAAGAGCTTAGAAGACTTGGAGTAAACAAATACAGCAACAATGCCCACGTGTTCCCACTTGAACACATTCATCAGGCCACCCTGCACGTTTTACTAAGCTGTTTTACAGCAACAAATACTCAGGAACATTTCAAACCCATAAGTTCTTCAAGGACTGGAATTGTTGGAACTAAAACACTTGAAATCAAATATGTACAAGACTGTTTTTTTTTATTATTGTTGCAGGTAATTATAAAAAAAACATGTGGGTTGACCTTTTTTTAGCAACATGCTTATCAATGCCTCACATAATTCAGATTTTGGAGCTTCTCACCAGGTCATCAACATGCAACAAATCGGCATTTAAGAAAAATGACACTGAAAAGTGGCAAAACAAACTACTTTGCAAGTCCTTGTGCAATAAGCAGTGCTGGAAGCTCTGAGGCATGAAAAAATAAAAAATCTCCATTTGTGTTGTTTGTCAATCAGCAGAGCAAGTTAAGGGTTCATTCTGTAACCTATTTGAAATGCAGCATTAGATGTAATGCCAACATATCTGAATGAAAACCCAAGACTTATAAGGGCGGCTGTGGCTCAGTTGGTAGAGTCGTCGCCTCTCATCCTGAAGGTCAAGGGTTTCATCCCCAGCTAAGCAACATCTCCGATGTGTCCTTGGGCAAGACACTCCCGCTGCTTCGGTGGCGGTGTATAAGTTGCTTTGGATAAAAGTGTCTGCTAAGTGAATTGTAACATTATAAAATATGTTAACCAAACAATTCTGAAAACAAATTATATGCTAGGGCAGATGCATCAAATGAAACACTTAATTAAACAGACTTCAATCATAACTGATTTTGTTCAGATCAATTACAGCTGATCTAACATGATGTAGGTTTAAGCACTGATGATAAGTCTTTTAAGCCAAAGATCAAGACCAAGATGGCTTCCGCTTATGTGAAGAGTTCTAAATTGGCTTTCATAAAAGATCAATTTGCTTCTTTGCTTAAGTGATGAGTACAGTCAGTTTTAACATGTCCCTTGTAAAGCTAACCATTATCTCAATAACAATGAAAATGTGTCAATGAAGACTGACTTGGAAGGGTAAAAAGGATTTCATGTAAGTTTGTTGTTGCTAATGTTATAACATACTTCAACATTCTCAACAATGAATTGTCATTTCAAGGTTTAATGAATAAAAAAAGTTAGAAACCAATCTGAACCATTGATTCAGCATACACCCGATGGTTTAACATGAGTTAAGATTGTTTTTTTGAGCCTCTGAGTTCCACCTGTTATGTAACATATTTAGTGTTAATCCTGCAATTTGAATAATTCCAACATGACAACAAACAAGCAAAGCAGACTGGTCAAATCCCTACAGACCAGCCCTCCCTCTGATCTCTCCATAAGCTGGTTTCCATAACCCTGTTGGCACTTTGTCTCTGCATTGATAGAAATATCTCTCTATGGGAGTAAAATTAGTTTTAGCCTGTATTAGATTCAATATGGTTGGGTAAAGCTATTTGGAAGAGAGCCACAATAATAAGCCCTTGAGAGGGATTCAGAAAAGCAGACCACAGCTTTAGAGCGTCACAACAGAGGTTCAATTGTAGGCACTTCTGGGAAGAGTAAGGGGTTAAATCAAAAAAAGCTTTTTATTTGGAGAACCCTTTTTTCTCATAATTTGCATTGTTAAAGCTGTGAAAGCATTTTAACATTGTTAGCTGAGGCCAGGGTCACAGGTCAGTGGGTAAAAGGTTATCAGTTATCAACAGAGCAGCAACCTGTCAACTGTAATTAGATACACTTGAACTTACACAGCTTATTACCAAATGCATGTTGGGTACCATGAAGTTATGTGCAGAGAACAAGCTTTAAGATGCAAGGATATCAGTGATTGTCATTAATTTGCTAACTTAATGTTTTAAATACTGGTTCGTTGTTGTGCTAGTGGAAGTGGAAGTGGAAGCTCTGAGAAACAAGACATGTTGATTCTCGCTTGCTGTAATAAAAAAAGCACATCAAATAGGAGGTTGCCACTATCTGGATTTGAACACACCTGTGAAACATTCCATGAACAGAAATGTCAGTCACACAACCTTTAATATCTGGGTTCAGAGTTTTTCTTTCATGTTATCCCTGGCTATTAAATTATCTTCCCATTGCAAGCTCTGATAATGGCACGGGACCAGGAATTTGACTATCAATATCTAAGAAATTATATAATGCATTACATTGAATACTAGGTACAAGGATAAAGCTGAGTAACTTTGGTGTTCAACATATGTCTTATCCCATTGAACCACCATTTTGCTGACCTGGCTGTAAACTACGACACTCAGTTAGCAATGAACTATATTGCATCCCATTAACAATATTCACACAATGGCCATAACCTTTCATCTCATAGCGTTATAACGTTCTATTGATGTTTTCCAGCTTTGAAAATGATATAAACATTGGCAATCTTTAAGTAATTGATCATGATAGATATACGCAACTTCTGACACATTAATTACAGTAATATAAGCAAGCTAAATTCCAATGGAAACGGATCCAAAACAAAACAAAATATTCAGTTTGTTTAACTACTAGCATTTAACACATTAGCATGCAACCAATTGCTAGCTAACATTACATAACTATTTATTCACCCATATCCGAGTGTTTTATTTAAAACTAACAAATGGCTATGTTAGCACCACATAGGTTGAATGTTAACATTAGCAGTTTCCCGATGATAGATATCAAATATGTCTTAACTTGAATTTGGCTGAATTTGATAATTCAATGTATATTTAGTGGCCATAAATGGATGCTGTGCAAATATTGCAAATTGGTGAACCATTTTCTCTGATATCATGCATAGATTGGGAAGCATACTGTTAATAGGGTTTTAATGCTGAATTCCAGCTTTGTTAATCGTATTAACACTTCTCGGTTAATCAGCATATTTCATTGTAAAATACGTCAGTCACAACAGCTACCATAAACATTTAACCAGCAATCCAGGTACATTTACAGTTAGAAATTCTGCCTTTCTTTATATTTAGTTTAACACTGTCAAATGGTAATGTCCGTGAGGCAGTGGTTTTAGTGCTTGCGTTTGCTTCTGTCAAGCACAGTAATTTTTTGATGCAACGTATCAGTATGTAAAACCTGTTAGCATACTAATGTTAGCATTTAGGTTAAAAAACAATTTGCCAATATCAAAGATGTGCTAACCTGGTTCTTAGTATAACAATTGTCCTGTGGTGCAATGCAGTGTGTAAAGATAAAGTATTTATATTCCTGTTGACTGTAGATATAGTCTATCATGTTGCTTAAGAGGTTTGTGGCAACACAGTGGAAAGGGTTTGTCTTTTAGAATTTGCAGATATTGCATGTTTCAATGGCAAAAAGTAAGTATGTTTGCACAACACTACAGGTTATTGTTCCCGGCTGATAGGCATGGTACAAAAGAGATTAAACAAACAGATGTCCCAGTTTTAGACATGTTGGCATTGTGCTGCAGCAGTGCCAGTTTCACACCAACAAACCGACTTTGGGATACTTAGATTTGTGCCGCTACTGTGGTTAAAAAACATCTTCATTACTTAGATCTTCTTTGTTTTATCCCCTTTGTCCCACTGCACATTTCTTTGGATATGCTGTATCCATGGTTTTGCAAGCAATGCCCCTGGAGAACTGGTTACCCTGTTTAATACTATTCGGAGCATGGGCATTTCTCACTTTTTAAACAGCGTCAGTAGTATACCTGCCATGACATCTTGTCGCCAAATTAGAATCCAAATGCCTACAGTAGATAGATGAATGGCAGGTCAGCCTATGGCCTTCCAAACATGTTGGTAATGAGCCAAGGGAAAGCTTTAAATCAAGAGTCCAAGTACATAACTCTTTACTGGTGACAGAAAACGAGGTCCACGGCAAGGTCACTGCTCTTGTACAAGGCTTCTGTGTCTGCTACAGTTTGAGTAGAGGAAGCTGTGACAGAGGCATAAAATCTGAATAATTTACATCGTGGTGACATGTTGTAGATGCTGGATTAAAATGTCTATAATCCATTTCTTGGTTGGATAAAAGAACTACTTGTATGTAAAAGGGGTGCTGCTTGTCAACAGGCAAGGCTGGTAACTGCTTGGGACCCCCGATGGCTGACAAACTTTAAACCACAGCAGTGGATAAAAATGTGCAAAGTTTGCAATGACAGTAGAAACCCCTTAAGGGGGCCCCCTCTGACAGAATTCACTCTGGTAACGAGTGTTGCATGCATTATTCCTGCGAAAACCTTAGTCACCAAAGGAAAATGTTGAGGAATTATTCATCTAGGAAGAAGGTAAGTGGAACAGATGATAAATACATATATTAGTAATATTAGATGTGTGAATGCTGCTAGCCTTTATTTGGGGGAGATAAATTTGAATAACATAACTTCTGCTAGCATGACATTATGGCGTTTGTTCTTTGGCTTTTAGCATGAGTTTACAGCTAGCAGAGCAGCCTTTAGTGTGGTTTTATTAAATAACATAATAACAAATATATAGTAATAATATAGTATAGTAACTAATATAACATTTATAACATAATGGTGATGAAAGCTGGTTTGAGAGCCCCCTGTGAATTTTTCCAGTGGGATCTTAGAATGGCCACTGGTCACTCTTACTGATAAGCACACCATTTATTATTACTACAGTTTAAGTTTAGCTGTAAGTGCTGTTTCAGCATCTTTCATCTCATTGTTCTTCTTTAGGGGGCCATATATGACTTGCTTAATTAAGACTACTAAATACAAAGCGGACCTCTTAGGTCGAAAACTCTCATGTTCTGTTAACGACAGCCTCATGAAAAAGAGGCACCGCTCACGCACTGCTTTGACCCCATGATAAAAGAAGGCCTTTGATGCATTTGTGTTTTGCAGGACCACAGCCCAACTTTTGCAGAACAGGAAACAAATCATTTTTTTATAGACCCAAGCCCAGGCCCTTGGGAGTATCTGTATTACGTCAAAATCTTTGGTTTACGGAAAAGCTCTATCAATGATACAAATTGTGCCGGACAGGTGGATGGGGTAACGCTTGTCCTGATGTCGCTTTTCCGTTCATAGACTGAGTTTCTTATCTTTGTACATTATCATTACCAGTTTTGAATAGCTTGATCCAGTAAGGTCAACTTTTTCAACATTTTATTTTATTATTTTGTCATGCATAAAAAATATGCCAAGCTCAAAACAGCATTACAAGACAAAAGACCAAAGACCAAAAGTAGACAATAATAATAATACTAACCAAATGAACCATCCTGACGTTTCCAACTGGACTTGTTGTTGGAATAATTCAGCGAAATATAACTTCAATCCACCATCAACATATTTCATACAACCCATGTGTGCTCGGTCTATCTCAGAATAAAATATCTGGCTCTTACAGGGAATGAGAACTGACACTCTGATTGGTTTGATTCATGTTACACCCAAACACACCTAAAGTATGTATAATCAAGTCACATATTCCATCGTCTTTGCGCTCTGCACCTTGCTCTGTGCCCAGATTGTGCACAACATAAACACCAAAATATAGCCAAAATATGGCACTTTGTGCTTTAAGTACCTCCACCACCCACAGCAGTACCCTTCCTACTCAAAGACAGTCACACTCACTCACTTGTGGCTCTTTCTGTATAGTTGCCAATCATGTTTGATGCACAAAGACATTTAAGTTGTTCTCTGTACTGACATGTTTAGGCAAAGTATGGGTGTAGTTAACTGGTCTTACAGGCACTCAAATGTATTGTGACTGAGATAAAACTGTGAGCTCCCACAGCATTGCCAACTTGTTCTGAGAAGAGTATTAGCGACACAAAGCCCGGTGATGGACACTGGCTTGTGGGAATAACTTAGCAGGGGAGACTACGTGCATGAGGGAACAGACCATGGCCTGGGCACTCATTGTTATCAGGAGAATTTGAGCTGCTCAAGTGAAAATTAGCACAGGGCTTCAGGGGAGGTGCTGCCAGGTGCATGTTAGGTCAACATCAGCCTGCAGAGTGGGGACATATCATGAACAGTTTCAGACAATTGACAACATAAATCCAAACATTTATTTATAGCAGCCTCATTAAATATATTTTTCTAGCTACAGATTAAATGACAATTGCTAATTCTTTCATAACGTTTCAGCTCTGAATGGTATGCTTAAAACCAAATGACACACAAAGTACTATAGCTGCTTAGATTAGCTAAAGCTGCTAAATGCTACACAAGCATTTAGCAACCACAAAGCTCAAGAGCAGCTCAAGTGTCAACGAATAGCATTCATTAACCCTTTCAGTTCCCACTAATGACATCAACTTTATTAACATTAAATTATCATACAATGTTATAATCCTATGTATATTTATAGATTTAAAAAGTAACACAACATATTGGCAACATTTAAATCTTCTTAGATTCATTCTTTGGGGACTTAAAGTCGATGAATGTCTTAAGTCACTTTTAAATACTTTTAAAATTGCAACAAAAACTAACTTGAAATGTTTGGGCACTTTTACTTTTTATGTGTAGGAGTTTGCTTGTCATTTCTTTACAGACTTGTTCCTCTTCTTCACACCAGTCTTCTGATGTGTGAAGTAATTGTTCTTCAGTTTAAAGTAAGGAAGAAAACATGCTAAATATAGGTGTAAAGAAAGCTAGCAGCCTGTTGCAACACAGCCCCAAAAGTCGAATACAACAAGACACGCCTATGACAAGGCAAATAGCCAATCATAGTTCAAAGGTCCAAAATGTAAGATATCTACTGAATTGAGTCATAAAATGTCCTTACTATATCATCAGACATTAAGGAAACATGCTATGTTTAAGTGCTGTCTTCTCTGACAACAACACAACAGCAATGTATAGCCTCCAGTTCTAATGGTCTGTATTTGTTTTGACCAGAGAAGTAGGCCGCACCCCCACGCAGTCGTTTTGCCCCTCGGTTGACAGGTGTTGCAGCGATGGAACCGATTCCACCCGACCTAAAAAGCCTCTACATGTTTTTAATAAGCTCCACAACCAGAAGTGGTAAAACTGGGACAAATATTGTAAAATAGAGAGAGGTTAGCATGTAGAAAGGTTTTAAGACCGATGCAGAGCTGGCTAAACACTGAAGCTTCACTGTCCTCGACAAGGCAACCTGTGTGAGTGACTCTAGGGAGTAGGGGGCGGGGGGACAGCTCCTTTCAATGTTTTAAATTTGGATTTGGACCAATTTTAATAGTTAGGTGTCAGAGTTACATATTGGTCCTTTAACATGTTGGAGTGGACAATCAGATTTTTAGAGGGTCCCATGCCACCCCTGGCCAACCCTCTGGGTATACACCTTGCCAGGTGGTTAGAAATACAACTCCAAATGAATGCTCATGTAACTCCATTGTCAATAGGCTAACCACATTGCTCATCTGTTAACCATAACAACTTTCTCATGTTATAATTTCTCAATGATTAGCTAAACATTTGATTCGGTTATACCAAATGGTAATTCACAAATTGTATTATTTATGCTAAGCTAAACTGGCTGCTGGTTGTGACTTTACATTTACAGATATTTATTCAACTTACAGTCATTGATGTGGTTTAGATCTTTTTATTGAATTATTGGCAAAAAAATATCTATGTATATATATATATATATATCCAGAAATACAACAATTTCTTCACAAAGTTAAGTCTTTAGTTCTCTTGATTTTTTTTTTATCTGTAAGCTTTTGCTAAGCCAATCTAACACGCTGCCGGTCGGCTCACTATTTACTATAAAGCAGGGAGATGTGTTTATTGTCTTTTCATACTCGCAGTAGGAAAAAGAATAAGTGCTTTTCCCAAACTGGGAATCCGTCCTTTTAACCATGCACAGCTTGTTATTTTTTGGCTGCAGGCCTGGAAGCAAATGAATCAAAGAGGATTCCTCTGTGAACAACGGAAACCATTTTCCTAGCAAGAATACAGGATGTGTTGCAAAGTGTAGAAAAGTTCCCTTCAGTTAATGAAGTCTTAATTCTTAATGCGATGGCTTTGTCCAAACAGGACAAAACTTGGGACTTCTTGTGACTGGCATCCTGAGCGTTTGATTTAGTACACAATACCATCCTTCAGAACCTTCGCCCAAGTCTTTGTTTCCACAAAATGTCTGTTATTGTTATCGTTGAGCTTTCAAAGGATTTGCATGTTAAAAACCAAACAAAAACAAACTGTCCCATAATGTGCTGATGCTTTTGTATGAAACCAGCCGTTCTTCCTCCTCTACCTTTATGATTATTTTCTTTCCATTTCAATATGCCTCAACCGGATACCACCCAACCACCTGTAACAAAAGGCATGTGCCTCATGTGTATCGTCATGACGTCTTCTCTTCTCTGCTCGTGTATTTGATGGAGGTCTCAAGCGGTCCTGGACCCAAAGAGAAAAGAACACAAGAAAAAAAAAAATTCATTTCGGTAAAGCATCTACCGATAAATAACTTTGGCACATGAGTTTGAATTGGTTTTGCATTTTAGTGCTTTACAAAGAATTATGCAAATGTGTGAGAGATAAGAAGGGTGTGGAATAGTTGAGGCTGATTATATTGGTTTCAGGAAATACTGCTGTGAACATCACTGTTTATAACAAACGGAAACTTGTTGTAGGGCTGGAAAAAAAATTAATTCATAAGATCTATCGATTTATTTTCAAACAAGATACAGATAAGACAAAATATTTTATATAGATATTGTGTAGTTTCTTTTCGATTAAGAATATATTATATTAAAAAAAATAGCATTATACGTCTCTTCCATTGAGCCACCAGTTCACCTCTTTCACCCCTCGCAGTCTGCCCCTCTTCACCCGGCCCCGCCTCCCTCTCTGAGCAAAACTCACAATCGACCTGTTTTCATTAAAACTTCACAAACAGGTAATCATTTTTCATGTACATGTTGACATTATGCAGCTGGCTGTTAATTAAAGTGATACTTTTGGCATTTGGCCCTTGTGGATTTGACTTAAAACCAACTTTGTCTTTGTTATTTCTTTACAGAAAAGAATATGGAGATCTACATTGTGCATCATAATTCAGCTAAAAACTTTAACATATGATTTTTGTTCCTTATCGCCCAACCATAATGTGTTGCAAGGTTATTTGTTATGAATTTGTTGAGGACAGCTCATTTGGGGCCCACACTTGACTTTTCGTATTGTTTGCCTAAGCTTTCATATTCAGAGGATAAAATAATTGGACAAATTCTACCCGTTACCCTCCCACTTCCCTGAGCGTTCAGCCACTGCGCAAACACGTGCATTTCCCTTTGGTTGCTCATAATTATTTTGATAATTTTTTTGTTCCACACACTAGGACCGGACACCTCCCCTCAATCCCAAACAAAAGGTAGTGCGCAGTTTTCATTTGGTGAGTTTATTTTTCAAGCCTTTGCTAACAAACATCCCAGATCACAGCGGCGGGGTTGAATGGTAGGGCAAACATCGTAGCACCGTCATGGTGAAAGATCATTAGATCACACATGTGGACGGATTCAATGAGGTATTGTTAGAAAGCTTCTAACTGAAGGAAACCAGACAGATGGTGTGTTCAAAGGTAACTTGAGGGCAACAAGGTAAAAAGAACACAGCAATCAATATAAGAAAAAACTAGCCATATTTTAATCTTCAATTCTGATTTTATTTTCTCAAGATTTATTTTTGGCCTTTTTATGCCTTTATTGTAGATAGGACAGGAAGTCAAGGACAGAGAGAGAGAGAGAGCGGGGAATGACATGCGGGAAAGGAGCCACAGGTCCGATTCAAACCCGAGCCGCCCGCTTGGAGGACAATAGCCTCCGTACATAGGACGCACACACATTAACCACCGGCACCCCATGATTTGATTTTAACCGTAATTTTTTTCTCAGTATGGTAAAAGACAAACAAACATCTGGTTTGTAAGGTTGTCATCCTAGCCAAGATAGCAGCACAAGAAATGTGCAAAAAGAACCACAGGCGAGCAACAGGACGTTTACAATAACTGATAAAATGATCTATAGTTTCAGGTTTATTTGGTTCATACCAAGATAAAGGAGTAAACTTCAAAGCCCTTTTAGCAAAGATAGAGCGGGATCAATGAGACACAAACATAATGTGGACATTTGACTGTTGGAGGGATGACGTCCCAGAGGGCATTTTTTTCTGCACTTTGCTGCTGATGTCTTTATATAGTGCTTGATAAAAGGCTTAATTGTCATTGGATGTAACACTGATATAATATTTTGGTATAGCATTATGGTCGCTGCATGTTTTGCCTCTTTTGAACTAAACACAGGATATTTTCCTGCATACAACCAGAGCCTGCTGAATGCTTGTGGACAAGTAAACTCTGACTGCACTGAAACCAGGATTAAGTTAACCAAAAACACATTTCCTTTTCCATACACAATCAAACTTAGTACTACTCTTCAGTAAATAATGCTTGATTGGTCGTCTTTAAGTTGTAACCGTGTAAGTTATGGTTTATTGACCAGGAATAAAAATAAAAAAACTGTTGTGTGGCCCGGTTGCAGTATAACTCCCTGGCTTTGCATTTTAAGTGGATTGAATGAAATGATAATCTTTTAATTTGTTAATAACAGAGTTAGAAATGTCAGTTCTCACGAAAAAATTAAAAAATGTGGATTTATGAAATGAACGACTGAATAGGGCTAATCAACAAGGTATTTAAAAGAACTTTGAGGAATTAGATTTTCAATTCAAAACTATGACTAAACCTATACATTATCAGACTATTAAATGTCTCAAAACAATAATCAGATTTCAGGACTTTGTTGCTCTAAGGTGAGCTTCCTGCAGTTTCAGGCTCAAACTTCGTACATTGACTCTAGCAGGCCTTGCAAGTTTATTGATTCGGCCTTGTAGACATATAATAATTGCTTGATCATTTTCAACATATTTGAGCCCAAAACGTCCAGACATTTTCCCTTCTCATGTCTAAACTGTGTTTTCCTGTATTGTCATGAGCATAAGCGTGCATGATTTTGCTTCAATAACCCTGCTTAACTGTATTATAGAGAGGAGAAAGATGTAGAACAGTAACAGGTAGTTTCATAAATGAGGAAAAAAGAAGTCTTGAGGACTATTCTGACTTGTTGTTCTGACTCTACTAACTTAATGATGATGGTTTCGATATCACTGAAGATGATGATGGTTGTGACGATTGTTTTTGTTTGATAACGACGACTTATAAGATGGTTTCTATACTGATTAGAGCTCTCAAGAACTGCCGTCAATGTTGTGCTTTGCCTCTGCTCTGTGCAATGCCTGTCAGCACCTGTGTGTCCAATCAGACTCAAAGCTGATCGTTTGCTCTTACTGACATTGTTCCCTTTTTTCTAGATCCTTGCTTGTGTTGTACTTACTCTCTGATGTACGTCGCTTTGGATGAAAGCATCTGCTAAGTGAATTGTAGAATTGTAGAATTGTTGATTTCCTAAGCTTGAACAACAGAAGAAAGCTGCTTACTTGTTTACAAATCAGTTATACGAAAGGATACGATACACTTCATTGTCCCCTAGGGGAAATGTGTCTTGGACTCAAAGTGCTGCCAAACATTCAGCTGCTTCCACTCAACTCAATAAATAAAAGTCACAGAAAAACCACATCCACACAAAAAGGCACATACCAATACAGAACAACACAACACATATTGCACATTACTATAGGCCTATTGAACAAGATCTGCAAAAACACAGCATGAGAGATACAAAAAACAAAGGTAAGGAAAAAAGCATACAGGGACACCATGACGCTATTGCACAATCCACACAGCCTTACGAAACATTATTTAGGATTTTCATTGTCGTGGGAACAAAAGAGTTTTTTGAAGCTGTTCAATTTTCATCAGGGGAATCTGTAACGTCGGACAACACTCTCTGTGCCTCTCTGTGAACACACTGCTCACTATCGTAGTTTTTTTTTATTTATTTTTTTACATAGGCCTATACTTTGCAATTGGCTTTATTGTGTCATACATCTGCTTCACGATCTGAGTATTTCCAGTAGTTCTCCTGCATCACTACCCCTGCATCCCTTGAGCTCTCATTGGCTGTTTTCGGAGGATGGGCCCTGGGCTCGGGCTCGGGTACACCCATCATTGCGTCAGCTATAATATATGAACCGCACGACACGGCCCACACGTCCCAAAGGAGCTTTTCCATCAAGCAGAAGTCTACGGGAGGTAGTGCACAGCAGCTAAACATCCACATCCTGGACGACTTTACGCTTGCACGACTACAAGCTGCTGGAGCTTTTGACAACGGTACAAGGGGACCAGACCTCCAACTCAGGCTGCCCGGTGTTTAAAAGACAGAAAGAAGAGACTGCTAAAGCTGTTCTTCCTTTTTTTTTTTTTTAAAGAGACTGAAGTTTCAACTTTTTCTTTCTCTCTCTCTCTTCGGGAGCAAGTCCTTCAAAATGACCGACTTTTAAGCGAAGGCGCCGGGAGACCCCGAGGAAGTTCTTCATCGCCCGTGTCAGTTTTGACAAAAGAAGTACACAAAGAATAAGAAGAAACGAGTAGTCTACTACTTCCCTAACGACGCAACCATGGACTCGGGAAAGGTATTTACATATCTTTGACTCATTTCACCACAACAAGCCTCTTTACTCCTGTCAAACCGGTTAGGCTTGCCTCTTCTTGGTGCTGCCTGTCAGGGTGTCTTAGTTCATCGGGTTCACGGTATATTTAACCATGAGGCGCTTCCACATGTGCTTTGACGGAGAGTCCATGATGCAGATAGGATTTTATTATCTACCTATTAGTTATAAGTCTGAGTAGCTTGTGTTATTTTAGGGTGTTCACTAAAAAAGGTTTTGTCCACAAAAGGATATGTCACAGTGGCCCACAACATGTAGGCTACTCACCCGGTATTTTTTTTTTTTTTTTGTATCAATTTACTCTAAAGTACTTCCGCAGTCTCTTTGACGTCATATTGAGTCCGGCTCTGTGCATGGGATGCTTTGTCACGTCTAGCGCCTTGTTTGCGAGCTGCGTGGCCGCGCATGTGTGTTTGTCCTGTGATGTGTCGAAGTGCTTTGTCACCGTGGTTGAAGTAATTCCTGCGAAAAGTCAGTGTGACTATGAAGTTTGACAGGAATTATAAGTAGAGCTTCTTAGTAATATCCCTGTTGAGACCAGGGGACGAAGAAATATCCTTGAGCAGTTCAACAGCAAACTCCATTACCAGTGATTGTTTTTGCTGAAAAAAAACAAAAACAAAAAAAAAGTACGTTTCAGACGCTTTTGCAAATTTACTTAACATGTGTTAAAGGCATACATACGTAGTTTTATGGGGCTGCAAATTGTTTATTTATTTTTTTATAGCAAGTTAATTCATGGATTATTGTCAATAGCTTTCTTTTAAAATTGCCTTCACATTTTTGAGGACCCTGAAATCCGAGCCAAAAAAAATAGCCTAGTCCTCAACACAATTTCTTAGTAGTAGTCTATAACATAGTAAAATAAGATAGCTAATATGCAGCACTGTTTCTTTAATACTAGCATATCTGTCAACTGATTTATCATGTAGCCTAAGCATTTCAATGATGGTTATGTATAGAAATCATTTTTAATTAGTTGTGTTTTTGGAGAGGTGCGGCTCATTTTATTCATGTAAATTCTGTCTTCATATCATAAACATATCACATGTTTTAGGGTGATAATTCTTAATCTACAAGAAACTACAGACATCACATTTATATTGAAACAACTCCAAATACAGTCTAATTAGTTAGACATAACTTAATACAGTTCAATCGGACATCTTTTAATTTACTTTAGATTAATTTAACTCTGGATAACATGCACGTGAATGACTAAAATGACCCATCGTATTGTTTGATTTAGCATCAGTTCACTTCTCAGTTTTTCATCTCAATCCATGGTCTTGGTTTGAGACTTTTTGTGGGACAAAACAAAAACATTATCTTAGGCTCTCTAAACCCTTTGATAAGACTGTCAGGGCAAAGGGAAATATTTTATTTATTTTAGATAACCTCTTGGCATTGATCTGACATAATTTTGTTTCCAAAACTATTTATCTGTGATCTAATCATGATAATAATAACTGCTTGTTTACTTCATCAGACTTTACATTGTGTCTTCGTTTTAGACTGTGATGCTCCTTGCTCTGAGAGTAAACACGGCTTATCTGCTGTCTGATACTGCTGTCTCCATCATGCAGCTTGTGGTCACAGTTACATATGCAGACAAGCAGTTCAGCTGTGTCGTCCTTTCTGTTATTGATGTCAGATCAGTTAAACCCAGTGGAGCAGCCCAGTCTGATTTTGAGGTCAAATGTTGTTTCCCTTCAGTACTTCTTTGAGCATGCTCACTTCGCTGTGGTGGACCTTCAGCTGGACAGATTCGTTGTGGACGTGATGGGAACGGTTTCCTCGGTTCCCGTCACGTGATTCCCACAGAGAGAAACCCTACCCAGGGAATACACAGCTGCAACACCGGGGCATTAAAGCCTTGACCCGTTCTTTCTGTCTACACTAAAGACTCTAAAGACTGTCTATAGCTCTTTAGTGTCCTGCAGTGTTTAGCTGTCTAATATTGATATCTGGATTATGACTGTAGTGAAACATCAGCCTACAATCAGCCTCATACCTGGCGTGTTCTCAGTGTTATACCAAGCAGATGAAGTCGAGTAGTATGTGGAGTGAGTTTTGCGAGTGACTTAAGGTGCAGTAAGAGGAAGTGGTTGAACTTGTGTTTGATTTCCAGCGAAGTGACACAGAGTTCAAAAAGAGCTGATCTGCTTGTTTTAAAATCCGCCCTGAGAATTATCATTCCAGTAAGGTGAATGGTCCACATCGACACACACAGCAGAGCCATGTAGAGCTGTTTAATTAAACACATTCTCAATTGAGAAGGCAGCATATCCCCAATTATTTAAATACAAAATATTTTTAATTAATTCAGATACATTTTTATTTGTATAGCGTCAACTCTTGCTCATTTCAACTTCTTCATTTGAAGAATGTACTTTATTTGTCATAACGTTTGTAATGTTAGTTGATGATGAATCTTTAGGTTGTGAACTGTGGGTTGGACAACAGAAGCACGGTGGTGTCACCTTTGGTTCTCAGCAATAACAATTTTTTTTAATTTTTTTTTTACATCTTTTCATTTTATAGAATATAAATTTTGATGAAATAATATAAATTAGGACCTGACCGATATGGGATTTTTGGGGCCAATGTGGATACTGATAGTCATGTGATATGATAATATCGGCAGGCCGATCAACCGGTCTGGCTCTAAAAATGATTGACAGATTAGTCACTGTTCAGAATAATCGTAATTCCCTTTCACTTTCAGGTAGATGTACTGAGCACATCTTCACCGTCTGTTTTTGTCTTCAATATCAAGTCTTTTTTTTTCACGTTTAGATTGCATGCCTTCGGTGCAGTGGTCATCTTATATATTATGCAGTTATTCACCCTAATCCCAAAGCTCCTCTATCAAAACATGCCACCCTAAAGCCGTCTAACTTCACATTGTTAGCCTTCGAAAGAGCTTTACTTTCAACAACAAGAAGCTTTGTTTTGGTCTGAAAACTCAATTCACCCCCCCGTAATTTCTTGGAAAAGAAATACATTACATAATTGGGGTCAAGCATACAGTTGACCTGCTCTGTTGTGAACAGAACAGCTGCTACACATTTTATTCCCGACAGACCTGACAGCACAGGTATTTTGATTGGGACTCCAGAGCCAACAACCTCCTTCACATTGTATAGACGAGTAATTGCACGCTGGCTTAAATCCTCTCTATCCACTGCCTTTCAGTCATCTTTCCTTAAGACAGTTCACCAGACCTCCTTTCATCTGCATGGCCAGCTCCCTTCATAATGTCTCATACTGTAAGTGTCAGCCATGTTTTAATGAGGCTTAATGAGGCTGTGCGCCAAAAATTGGGATTAAGAGATGTGGGAGGGTTTTAATTGAGATGAACAAGCAAGCGAGAGTGCATGTTTAACTCACTTCTTTGAGAAAGCTGATGGCTTTGTGCACAGTGAAATGATTACAATGGTTCATGCAGGGTCGAGCTGTGTCTCTGTGGGCTTGAAATTAAATAAATCAGCACAAACACTAAAGGACTGTTAATTTATGTTGTTGACATTTAACCCTTAAATCTGACCTCTGGCGTTGTGATATAAATCTCTTCCTTTATTGAACGCGCTACAGAAACAGTTTGAACTGTCTTGTGTTCCTTGGCTGTTTCTGCACAAGTGTAAACTGAGTAAAATATTTACAGCATCTAAAATAGTATTTATGCATTATTCAGGCTTCCGTAATTCAAGATTTATCAGATTAAAACTACATAAGAATGGACCTTCTTTGACGTAAACTGCACACAAAATCCCAGCAGTTGAGCAGGTCTCCTCCTGTATCAAACGCTTGTCCAAAAAAAAAAAAAACCCATAGACACCTCTATATGTACTTACGATATAACTGTATTATAACCCCTGCCTCCATTTAAATGCTCTGGCAGTCATGTTATGGTTACCTTATTCCTTCTCATAAGAGTTTGTCATCTTGGATTCAAACACTTACTTGGTCAGCCAATAGCCTCCCCCCCCCCAAAACAAAGATATTTGAATATATATGTCAGAGTCATCTTGAATTGATATAATTGGATCCAAAAGATCACGTCATGTCCATGCATCCTCTAGTCTCTCCTTGTAAAATATATCTTGAATAGTCCTGACTCCTGTTGTTGTTTATATGAGCCACACTGCAGTTCTGAAACATGCTGACTCATGTTTTAATGATATTACCAGGTTCAACTTAACATCTGATTCTCGGCCATTAGTTGCAAAATAATTTGTTGCATTAGTTATGAGCTATTGATGAATTGATTTCAATGAACAGGCAGCCAATGCCTTGCTGTATTCATTATTGAGAGACCCCATGAAGAACATGACAACAACCACATTAGTGATAATGTTTTCTGGGAACTGAAAGTGATCATGCTGAATGTTGGCTCTTAAATTCTTTAAATTTTGAGATATAAAGCTGAGGTATGGTGGCATACTACCCTAACTAATAAATATAAAATGTATAAGAAATGGTCGCCATATTTTCACTTTAGATACTTAACGCTGAAGCTTCATTGCTAGAGCCAGGTAATCATTTCTAGAAGTTTGTGTTGAGTGCAGAGTTCTTTATCTCATCTCACTGTGACGGGCTCGAGGTTTCTGGCCCAGACAGATAAGTAGTTAGAAGCCTTTCTGCTCATGTTTACTAAAAGTTTACACAGCACACACGGATAATAAGCACCTTTTCAAATGATAATCTCTATAAGGTCCCTACACCAAACATTTCAAAGGTTGAGGCAGGTGGAAATGTTCAGCTTCTCATTATTCTGTCATGTAAATAAAGGTTAATAATAAAGGTACCATTAATCATGTTGTTATGCCCATCCCTGTTACTTTCCCACTTTTGTTCCTTAATGGGTGTCTTTCAAATCTTACTGTTGTTGATATCATGCTAGCTAATCTTAAATGAAGGTGTGTGCTTCACCATCACCTGGATCAATTTAAACAGAAGTGTAAAGCTGGATATTTAATCACAGAAAAAACACAATGTTTTTCCTCTGCCCGGCTGTGGTTAGTCATTTTAGTGATTCAGCAGTTTCGTTTTGAGCATTTTAACTCAGTTCACACTGTTCATCACCAAAAGATACTTTACAGACAACATATGTTAAATATACACCCAAATGGGTATTCAATATAACAGATCTAAAACAGCTTGTAAGCCATTAAAAAGAGGGAATTCTTTTGAGAAACCATATAACGGCAGGGGATATATTTGGAGAGAGTCAGGTAAAACTTAAGAATGTAGATTTTTTCTTTATTGGGTAATTTAGCATGCAGCAATGTCCTGAGGTCCGAACTGTGCTGAAGCAGAATTTAACATCTATTTTAAGATGTCATATATCAAAAGATCAACATAGGCAGTCCCTGCAGGTTGAACAGGCTTCAATAGAGCACAGAGGTGAGAGGAGTTGAGGTGAGATCTCGAGACATATTGGATTCCCCACAGCAGTGTAAACCGAGACCGTCGGTTGTGGCACATGGAGGGACGTGACTGAAGCAGCGTAGGCCATCACCATGAATCTGGCACACTCTGGCACTGGAAAGAACGGCTGCCTATTCTGGAGTCTGTTCTGCTTCCTTTTTTAGTAAAGAAACACAACCTTTTCTGTTTTAATTCAGAGGAAACACCCACTCTGAGTCCAGCTCTGATGAGTCACAAACTAAGTAATGTTACTGCAAGATGTTTTCTGTAGCTCTCAGGAAAAGAACCATAAACTTGTGTAAACTTACACAACATAAAGAAGGATTATGTCAGGTACAAACAGAGTAACAGTGAAGAGTTGCCTTCAGGATATTTATTTAAATATTGTTCTTTTTGTCAGCTGCTTTGTTGACTTTACTTGAACTAAAGAGACAGACTTGGAAGTAGCAGACTTGTGGCAAAACATGTGAAGTAACTAAATACATTTACTCAAATACTGTCCTGAAGTAACACTTTGATTCAGCTGTACCAAAGTATTTATTTTCAAAAAATATTGTCTTCATGACGGCTCCAGTGACATTTCATTTCTACAGTTTATGCAGATGATACAAAAGATAAATACAACGCAAAAGCCTTACTGATCACTGTCTTTCAGTTTACTTCAGTCACTATTTATGGAAGAGGAGCTAATATACTACTTTTATAATAAAGCATGATAAACAATTATAAATAAGGGATTTTTGAGTTTAAATAAAGACATAATAGATAAACAAAATGAATACTAATTTGTAGGGCCTGACCGATACAGGGTTTTTGGGACCGATATTGATAGTGGGGAGAGAGAAAAATTGATACTGATATATCAGCCGATATCTTTCTTAGATCTGTAAAGATAGATTACGTTGCGTTGTACCGCGTTGATCCCTCAAAGGCTGTTATCAAACACTTATCACCGTTCATCACCGCTTGACACTCAGCGATAATACTTGTTGGAATCCATATAGTACACTCTGCTGGTGACAGCCAGAAAGAGAACTGTTCTACAATGACACTCAAATGTAATGCTATTTGACTGGTGAACACATCTATTAACTTCTGCGCATATCTGCGATAAAATTATTTGGTATTATCGGCTGGACGATTAATCGGTCAGGCTCTACTTTAATTAATAAACAGAAGATCTCTCATTCAAATTTCCACCTAATAATATCCCATGTTCATCTTGTGCCCCACAGGTTGAACTGACAGAAGCTCACTAAAGTGTTAATATAATGGGTAAACCTACCTCCATCTCAAAGAGCTGCAAAGACTAACCAACCACACATCATCCTTTTATAGTAGCTGTGAACCGCCACAGTTCAGTATTTCCACTTAATGAGTTTCTATCTGACACTTAAATGTAGGTCACCTGTTTCCTTGTTACTCTGGCTCTTTTGATTCTCCACTGACATTCCTAGTTGTGGCTAAATCCTCAAATTTTCTGAAAAGAAAAGGTTAACCACAACATCTTCATGTCTTGAAAAATTCACGTCCCCGCCCCAGCATGTGGTCTGACTTGGCTTGTCAAAGCTCAAGTTACTGTTTCCTGGTTTGGCTCTTTGTGTACTCGAGCATTAATGAATGCATTACACTGAAAAAAAGAGGACTGTAATATCAGTGTGTACTTTTAGGGCTTTTAAAAGAGAGAAAACATCGTGTGTGTGTTTTTTTGAGAGGATGAGGCTTAATTGTTCAGTAGAATACATTTGATAATGGTTTATGTTAGCTGTTATACTTTAATATATCCAAATCTGGATCTGAACGACTTCATACCCTTCTTTTCATATTTTAAAGTCATTAAAGCAGGAGAATTTTCTTTGGTTTGCCAACGTGACTGAGAGAAGGAAGAGGCTGTTAGAGTCTAACCTCATGAGTTTGGTAAACGTTTGCACAGATCTTCATGTTCCTCATCAATATAATAAACATACTGAATATATAACATAACATACTGTGCTATAAACTCTCTATGGACCTTCAGTGTTTATAAAGAGCAGACACCTCAAGGTACCAAGCAACCAAAGCTGATATCAACAGTTTTAATTGTATCCTGCAGCCATAACCAGACTGGATGGAGCGCTTTTTTTTCACATGCAAAGAAGAGAAGGACACATTTGCATTGATGTTATTCAGCTTTATAGCGCATGTAAATTTGGAGATATCCCTCCTGTCCCTCTTAAAGTCCTAATAATAGTTTAAAATACTTTTCCTAATAATAATACCTTTATTTATACAGCACAATTAACAACACTTCTTCTCCCTCCTCTAACATTTTTTACAGATTTGAGGCTATGCTGTGTGCCTGACTAGCTTAGTCATCATGTGTAAGTAAACATGACTCCATTTAGAAATGCAAACAGAAGTGAAAAGCTGCAGTCGAGTGTATAGTGCCCAAAGGTTGAGAGCAAAGGCCCGAGAAGAGGGCCGGTCACCAGGGGTGGTGTCAGGGTTATGATCAGAAAATAGTTTTTATGGGTGTGACTTTATTGTTTCATTGTTTCCCAAGTGAGGAAGTCGTGATTTATGTGGTTCCTGGAATGAAACTCACCAAGTTAATCCTTAATATGACAGGTACAAGAGATGAGCATGGAAGCCGTGTTGTCAATTTCATCCAGTTTTAAGTCTTCATCACATTTTAACAGAGATTTTATTGAAGGAAGTTCTAAACTTTTACGATTACTATATGTTGGACTGAAGCATACCGGCCTATGCAAACAGTCTGTGTACACTTGGGGCTGAGGGAGGTCTCTTGTAGTATGTAGGCTAAAGGTAAAGATGTAACAGGGGACTGATTGATTGCACTAAAACACACACAGCCATCCTCACATTTGACAACAATTTGCAGCTGGATTGAACTCCACATGTTGGCTTGTTTCTGCAAATAATCCCCAAGTGGGGGTCCAGATATAAACACTGCCCTGAAGTGACTTTTCCCAGATGACACTCACAGGATTTTTCTGAGTATAGCTGGCATTTCACTCGTGCTGCTTCTTGTTTCCACAGTGGGGATTTGGCCGTGCAGAGTGAGTTCTGGTTGGTCTCCTCGTTGGCAACGTGGCTCCTTTAAGAGCCCATCCCACCACATTGAGAAGTGTGTGTATACATTCTGTACCTAAACAGTCCTCTCATGGACTTGACGACCCTCATAACAAGGGAACCCATTGGTTCAGAAGTGTAGGCGGGACCAAGAGTGTCTGTAGCCATGCTGAACACGCTGGAGTGACTGCCTCCACAAACACAGACCTTTTCTTTTCTCGAGCTCTTTCATGTCCAGCTCTTGTCCCTCTTCATCATGCAGGGGGGGAATACTGGCTCTCCCAAAAAGAAAATTGTTTTCTCGTCTTACTCAGACTGCCTCCGTCAACCAGAAGTACTGCAATTTAAAAGAAGCCTGCAGCACTTTGATTATATAAAAGAGGAGCAGGCAGAAATCCCTCTTACGAAGCCCTGTGTCGGTTCTGGTTTTTTTTCATCTTTGGAAGCTTAAGTGAAAATTCCTCAGCTTTAGCCTCAAGGTTTTAACTTAGAGTCTTACAATGACCTAAGTCCCCTCTTAATTTTGCAAACGCAAATACCTTCAAATATGAACCCTAAATCACCACGGTAAAGAATTGCTGTATCTACTTTTAAGATCTCCCTGTGGGAAAGAAAGGGTTCAAACTGTCTTCATGCATGATGATTTTTATGCGTTAAGCCACAGCGTGCAGTTTCAGAGCGGTTGCGCAGCTCTTAATAGTACTGTCTGTTTGCGCTGTGTAGAGTTATAGCTCTCAGCCCACGGTATCGTTGTGGTAGACCAATTTGCCCAGAGTCACACTGCCCACCTCTGCTGGTAACTTGTTGTCTTGACCTGAGCAATTATTTCAATCGAACCAGCACTCCCCAAGGTTATTTACTTAACAGTAAGTTTGAAGTATATCAAGTGTTTTTTTAAGCATCTTTCAGCTCTTTGTTTTGGTTTTACAGTCTGCAATTTAACTGTTTTGGTTTATTCCCACTGCTCTGAAAGTATCAACAGTGAAAAAGATCTTATATAAACCTACCGTGCACTTGAAGCAGACGGACAAAGATGGCGACTATTTGCTTAATATATTGAAGGATTTAGCCGCCATACGTTTTCTCTCTGGGGTTAAAAAGAGAACAAACCTGATCTAACACCTACATTTCCAGAAGTAAGGGTTGAAATGAATTATACTTTGGAGATGTCGGGTGTGAAGTTACAAAAAGTAAGTCTTCTTGGTGCCAGATAGCTTCTGCTACTCCCAAGTGGCCAAAAAAACCCCCATCATCTATTTTCACAACAGTCTCTAGTAAGATATACAGATATATTTGTTCCTCACTCTCTCTTTGATGCAGTGAAACATGTGCTGTAATGTCCAAAGACTTGAAGCAATTGAAGTGTCCTTGGTTCGCTCTCATTCTGGTTTACGAGTTTAAGTCGAAAAGGGACTTAACGTTCAATCCTTGCAAAAAAAACGTAGTGTCCCGTCAGTGTTTAAGATGAAGATGTTTTATTTCTACTTGTTCTGTTAGCCTATGATAAACGCAGGAAATTTGGAAGTGTTATCTACCCTTGGTAAGGTCAAGTCTTCTGTTGCCATAATAACAGAGGGAACGTATCAGGCGTGTATCACTGTGCCAAAGGATTGGTGTGAATCACAGGACCAAAGTCTAAACATGAATCATCCTGACATGATAGCTGATGGAGAGATGAGAAAGTATTGCTCTAAATTTAATATGAAATACCTGCTGAAACGTACATCTCTGCTGCTGTTTCTCATTCATAAAGTTCTCCTTCAAGTCTACACACTTAGTTTGGGAAGTAATAACACATATTGGTTGTATTGTATTGTAGCTGGAGGCTGCTTTCCCTCCTGTCTGAGACGAGGAAATAGACAGCAGCGACATAGCTCCGCTCTGCTTTATTAACTTCTTGGTATGAGGAAAAGCTGCTCTGATCTCATGGGCTCTGCTGACATTAAGCTACAAGTGAAGTCTGTAATAACAGGAACAAGAACACAGACAATGACAGGTTTAAGACCTGGGTCTGACCTGGACCTCTTCCAAGAAGCAGGTTTATTAAGTTATCTGGATAACTCTGCTGAGTAAAAACCTGGAGCCTCCTCTTGACAAGACCCTGGTTTAATCTAGGGTCGTCACGATGCCACAATTCCAAAAAAAACCCAAAAAAAACCAGTAATGATCAAATAAAATCAAAACCTATTTTGATAACATGGCAGCACAAATAGCAGTCATATCCTATCCAATCCAATTTTATTTGTTAAGCACTTTAAAACAACCAATTTCTTGTTTTTAATTAACAAAAAATGCAGGAAGAATCCTAAAACGATTCAGTACAATGCACTGCAGTTTAGACCTTGTTTCCCCCTAAGTCTCTTACCCTGCTCCGTCTATTTGCAAGGGTCATAAACTTTTGCAGCTTTATGAGACATCAAAAAGTGATGACCTTCAGCAAATTCCAAGCCGAGGTCTGTCAGTGCAACAGGTTGGATGGTGCACATCCTGCCCCGCTGCGGGAGACCTACGAGATAACGCGGGAAGTAAGAGAAAAACGTTGTTGTTTTGTCTTTCTTGGGTTACTTTGTTATTCGTTTGGTTCCGGAGCACAACGTAGTAGTGCTACTAGCACCCGCCGGAGATGGAGCGCCACGCTCGCTGTGGAAACAGGAGCATTGACTAGAGTGGCAGTGAACGGGGACGTAGTACGCGTCACGTGACAGTATTTGGCGACCTGTGAATATGAATGGTCCACAGCTGCTCTCTCTTTCTTGGGTTAAAAGAAATATGACTGAAAACCTTTTTTTTAAATTTAATTTTTAATTTTTTATTAAAACGTTGGTACTTTTCAATCCGATTGATCATTTAAATAAAGGAGATTGTATCGTTTTAACACATGTGGTATCAAAATATTGAACATTTTCACAACCTTCATTTTTCCCTGTTTGTCTTAAACGTATAACTTTGGTTGTCTTACAGCGTCTTTGTTTTCAAAACGTCTTACCAAGCAGCCTAACGATATTTATGATATTGAAATAGAGATGTCATTGTACTTGTTGTGAGCACGCGGTGAGAGTAAAGGCTGACCAACCTGAAAATCTTGTTTTGTCCTATTTTTCCAAGTAGCTGAAGAAAGTCACAGTCATGGAAGTGAAAGCTGCAAGAGAAAGATGCTTTGTCAAAAAAGTTGGCCAACATGTTGATGTGGTAAACCGAGTCGTGTGTGACATTCTGGAGAATCGCAGCTGATTGTCTCGCAGGAAAGATGATACAACTGTTCATCATACTTTTATGCACTCATCCCAGGTGAAATGGTGAATAACTGGTCAGACTGGTCTTTTTGCTGACAAGCCTCTCCTCTCTTCTTTTTTTTTTGTCCTGCAGCAAATAACGTTCCCGTTGCTGATGAGTGTTGGAACCGCCGTGATCGGATCGCTGCAGTTCGGCTACAACACCGGCGTCATCAACGCCCCTCAGAAGGTGAGTTAAATGTCCACAATCATCTCCAGGGTGGTTTTTAAACTTTTTCCTCCCAAGAAGATACACTTTAACTGGGTTTGGAGCACAATATGAATCATTTAAACAATAAACTGTTTGTGTGACTCACCTTTAAAACATAGTTACAAATGCTTTCAGACACCAGAACCACTCTAGACTTGAACAAAAAGGGAATTTTGAGATATTATAAAATGAAAATAATGGTGGGAATGGACTAATATTGAGGGTTTTTTTTTTTTTTTTTTTTTTAGAAGATTAGGAAAAAATAATTCTTAAAGAAACATCATACAGTTTTTAACACAGATTAAACTAAAAAAGCCTTAAAAAAACAAGTTTTGAAAGAGATCTAAATGAAGACAAATATACAAGAGTTTATTCTGTCTGCTAACTTAGCCAGAGGGCTGGTTGTTGCATAGGAGAACAGGACAGAAAGAACGGGGGGGGGGGTTTAAGGGTTGAGATAATAATAGCTGCATTCAGGCCTATCATGTCCAAGGACATCTGAATTAACAGACTCTGGGTGATCCCTGAGTAAAAGAGTGTGTCTTTGCCCAAAAATGGATCTCTCTTCTGAGCAGCAACAGACTGGGAGAAAGCAGACAGGAAATTAAACGACGAGGTAGACAAGTCACCTATCCCAGTGACATTTACAACTAATAGAAAAGATGCTTTCACTACCTCCAGCGGACTAAATCCACGTTAGGGTCTTATGAACAGACAGGTACACCAAAGACTCTAATTTCCTGAAGGTTTGTCTCTGCGTTTATATCGCGTGTCAATAACCTGTATCCGCTCAGTGTGGGTTGGTCTGACTCTGAACACACCCTGTGGCTATACAGCTGTCTGTGAACAGGTCACAGGTGTGTCGCCACACAGTCCACGGCCTCCGTCTGCTCCTTTTATTCACCTGCAGAGACCTGTGAGAGCAGGAGACGGAGTGTCAGGGTGATCTGCAGTCACAGCTGCTAGCGCTGCTCCCTCCCTCGCTCTGTGAGAACTGATTTCATCTGAAGAGCTCGTCCACTATCATCACACTGCCAAAAGCTTTCCTGCACTTTGATGTGAAGGACACTCTGTGAGCAGCTTTCATCAGGCGTCTGAGTGAGAGAAGGAGAGTTTTATTCTCCACTCTTCTGTTTAATTAGAGCAGCAGAAGTTTAGATAGGAAAAAAAGGCTCTGGGTAGAGGTTAAATCCATTACTCATACGGAAAGATGAAGTGGACAGACATGTAAAAGAGGGGATTTCAGGCCTTGAGGCGTTGTCACTTCTCCCTCACTGACCAATCACAATCAAGAAGGGGTGGGACTTCTGATATTGTAAACAACAATGGTGGAGGAGAAACTCATCTGACTTGTCCTTTTTAAGGTCTAAATCTGCTGCTAATACCAGGAAACAAATCCTCTACATTGTTATGTTTTCTTAGTGATATTTTAGTGATATTTGGAAGCAGAAGTCAGCTCTTGTAACCTAGCAACAAGATAGAATACAACATTGTGTATTTCAGCGTGTGTGTAGCATGTTGCAATAACAGAGTGTAAAAGTTATTTCCCCTGATGGGCTCAATGAAGGGTATCTTCTTTCTTCTCTTCTTCTTCTGTACACCGGTGAGAAATGCTCTGAAACTGAAGCTGTGTGTATATATAAAATATATATATACAGTTTTTAAAATCATACTAGTAGCAGAGAGGTAGGAAGTATCAGCCTGCTGCTGTGTAGAAGTAGTCATAGTTTATTTAATTCAGCATTGATAATTGCAAAAAGTGTATGTTTATGAGTCTGTATCAGAAAGGAAGTAATTGTTTCAGAACATCTTTATCAGTTATTTTAGTTATTGAGTCATCCAGCAATTATTTACAATTGTTAGATAACTCTGTGACTGTTTCCAGATTGCAGTATGACCTTTTCAAATGTCTTGTTTAGTCTCACAAACAGTTAGAAACTCTTAATAGATTCCGTTTAGTCTGAAAAGCTGGAGTAAAAAGAGCTGCAAATCCTCCCATCTAAGACGCTGGGACAAGGGTTTGTTGTCATTTTTAAATCATTAACCCATCATCAAAATAGTCAATAGTCAAGTAATACAAACTTCCTGGTCCTTTTTGTTTTTTGTATAACCTTCAAACCTGTCTTTTAGCTCTGCAACACTTCAGCTGTTAGCGTAGCAACGGTTTGCCTCTTCCATGAAAACAGAGCACGTGTTGGTCTTCATGGAGCTCTGCCACAGCATGCCTTATGAGTGGCTCAGTGAGGGGCTGCAGACTGGGGGGGGGGGGTGAAAAAGTGGTATACTGGGCCAGTGTCAACCTGCCCTCTTGGCTTGTTATCCCCTTCCAAACATCCAGCACAGGTCCCACACACACACACACATACACACACACACACACACACACACACACACACACACACTCACTCAGAGGTTTGAGGAACGTCACGTGCAAACAGCTCGGCAGTGAGCATGCAGAACAGTTAATCAACACAGGCTCTTAACTCTAAATCCTTGATTAGTTAATGACCTTTTAGGAGGCTATGATTTCACCAATGCAACTTTTATATAGCAACAGCACTGCAGATTATCAGCAGCACTTCTCCCCTCTGCATGTGATAAAGGCTGCAGTGATGCTTGATGCTGCCTGTGACGTCGGCCTTACATTGTATTAGAGCGTCTGTGATTAGATACGCCCTTTCAAGGGCCTGGCTGCACACACACTTTTCCCCGTCCTCGTCTTCCTGCATGTCTGCCTGCTCCACAACAGAAATCAACATCCTTATTTGGCAGCTAGGGGTCATCTGGGTTTTGTTTATGTTAGTTTTCAATTTGGGAACATCTTTGGTGCAAAAATACTAGTCTACTCCTCCCGATGATGTATAACAGTGCATATCACGTCCTGTTTTCTTGATAAGTTATCTGGACCCTCTTAAAATCAAAGACCTGTCAGAAGAAGTAAAACACTCCAGAAACAAGAAAACATGTCACCCTGCTTGTTCCAACTATTCCTGCTGAAGCCGTACGCATTGAAATAACACAGCGTATCACTCTCTGTTTCCTAGATAATTTATCTCGACCCGTTCAAGGACCTTCTAAAAAAAGAGACAGCTCAGCTGCAGATGCAGGACACTAAACCTCTTGTTCAAATACAATAAGGTGTTAACGATGATGAAAGGAGTCATCTGATTTGTCCCACTTTTACATGCTGGCTATAGAGTTCACCTTGACGACCCGGCTTCCAGCCAGCGCCGACAACAAATGCTGACAGACCTCCAGCATGAATAGACAGCCTGTTTCATTGTGTGGTTAGAGGCAGCTGGTCGTTTTGGTCTGCACAGCCTATTGACGTGATGAGTCATTATGTAACGTCTCAAGATCGGCCATCTTTCTCAAAGTAATCAAGAGGATACAGAAAATAGTGAAAAGTACAATTAAATCCAGTTAAAGTTTAAAGGGGACTTATAATGAAAAATCCATTTTGACAGTGTTTTTGAACATTTATTTGGGTAACATGAGTCTCTGCCAACCCACATAATGTGAAATACACCCATCCAGTCCTTTGTTTGTGGTCTGCACAAGTCTTACACCACAGAGAAAAATGCTCCATTTCAAATGTGCTCTCCTTGTGATGTCACAGTGGGATTCTGGTTAAAAAAATCCCCTCCCCTCCCCTGCTATCTTCACCCATGGACTCCACCCCCAGCCTAGAACAAAACTTTTGCACAAGTCCGCCATTTGTTCTCACTACAGAGGAGTGATGTCTACCGGGGGGGGGGGGGGGGGGGCTCATTGCACTTAAAGAGACACACACACCAAAACGGAGCGTTCTGAGAGAGCTGGTTTATACAGGGTCACAAACCTCCTCTGGTGCTTGATTCATGTTATAGTTTGACCAAAGCACAGCACAGATGTCTCATTTAGACCACAGGGGACTGTTTGAAAAGGTGGAAAAGGGGGATCATATGTCCTCTTTAAGTTGTAGAAATGAAGCACAAATACCTTTAAACCTCGCCTTTAAGCAGAGCAGTTAGGTAAATATAACTTTAATGTTTATGTCCCCTCATTGCGTGTATATGATATAGAGCTCAGTGATGGCTCCTCTAAATATACTTTTAAAAGGTTAGGTGTGATTTGGCTGAAGGTACAGTACAGTATGTGATAACACACTTGTGATCCTCCTGCGAGGTCTTGTGAGTGAAAGCCGATAGTGGAAATGACCCGAGCTTCATACTGTATATCATTCTATATGTACCCCTCCAACAGAGGAACGCCCTCACATAACGACACCCCGGTGCACGAGGACACTGCTGAGTACTTTTTTCCACATCGGCTTCATTTAGCTTCAAGTTTCAAAACAAATAAAAGTGATGTTATTCGATCTCAGAGGCACATGGTGGAGCTGATGATGTTCTCGGTCCCTCTGGTGAGGTCAAGGAGGTTAGGGATTTGCAGACAGGGCGCTGACCTTTCTGAATCATATGAGACGTGTCAGTGATGCACACATAAACACACACAGGCTCCTCCACTTAACCCCGTCACTGGTGTGCTGGGCGTGTTTGTCAACAAAGTGAAGAGGATGGAGGCGGGGGAGGGGGGGGGCGGGGGGTGGGAGGAGGAGGGAGGAACTGAAACCCGACACTGTACTGGTAAACTTCCTGCTTACGAGATACTGGTTGTGATTATACAGTGCTGCCGCCATCTGCTGGTCACAAAAAAAAACAGCCCAACAATTTATATGTACCTGCCTTGCCCAATTCAGTATATCTATTTGAAACACCTTGCAGCCTTTATTACTGACACATTTCTGTTAAGGTGTTTTATTTTTTACCTCCCTTTGATCACTCACTCCAGCTTTATATTACTTCTCACTTATTTAGTTTATTGTTGTTGTACTTGTGGATAGCACACAGTTTGGAAATAAGAGTTTATTCAGACCGTCCACATGAAAACAAAAAAATCATTATTTCGGCCTATGTTTATGTTGCATGTTCATTAAACAGTGTAAAAACTGAATTCCCCCTCGCAAGATTAATAAAGTATAAATTATTATTATTATTATCAACAGAGCTTGACTCAGAAAAGACTGTATGTCAAGAATTGTGATTTTTTTTTCGTTTGTGTTTTCTAGGTCATTGAGAAATTCATCAATGAAACATGGTTCGAGCGCTACCAGGAGCAGATCTCCAAGAACTCCCTCACAGCCATCTGGTCCATCGCTGTCGCCATCTTCTCTGTCGGTGGCATCTTTGGCTCGTTCTCTGTTGGACTCTTTGTCAACCGCTTTGGAAGGTAAAGAAACACAAAAACTCCATGCAGTTATTGATGGATCAGGAAGAAGTCAGTTTTCTGTTAAACAAGTTGAACGTGCTTTGTACATTTTTTTCATGAAAGCACAAAATTGAAGATTTGTTGTCACATGCAGACATGGAACTGTAATGACTGTTCAGCAAGGCCATGCAATAAAACAGTCAAGCAAAACAGTAAAAAAAAAAGACATTATAAATAATAGTTAAATATACAAAAATGTAAAATATAATCAAAATTTTAACAATCTAACACAAGTGTTTGATCGGCTGTTTTATTGGCTGCAGCCCAAATCAGATGTTGATATTGATGTCGAAAAAGTCAGGTTGGTGCGCGAATTAAAAAATGGAAATCTGTAAATGTAACGTTATTCTGAGATATCTTTCTGAATATGATATTTGAATTCTAACTGTATCTTGATCCCTGTTTGCTACAGGAGGAACTCTATGCTCATGGCCAATGTCCTGGCATTCATTGCATCTGCGCTTATGGGCTTTTCAAAGATGGCGGCCTCCTGGGAAATGCTGATTGCCGGCCGGTTTGTGGTGGGCCTTTACTCCGGCCTCTCCACGGGATTCGTACCCATGTATGTCGGCGAGGTGTCCCCGACGTCTCTAAGAGGAGCTCTGGGCACTCTGCACCAGCTGGGCATTGTGGTCGGCATCCTGATCGCACAGGTCAGTTTACAGGAATTGTTCCAGTAAATGCATGCTGCGAATTATGAAGTCATAGAAGTGCCATCAAAAGTTAGAGAATGAGCAAACACTAGTTTAAGCATAAATAAGAACAGCATGTTTAGATACATGAGGCAGCACAAAGCAGGTGTTTCTTATACAACATGTGCGTCTTGTCTTGGTTATCAGGTGTTTGGAATGGAGGCCATCATGGGCAACGATGACTTGTGGTCGCTCCTCCTGGGCTTCATCTTCGTCCCTGCAGTGATTCAGTGCATCCTGCTGCCCATGTGCCCCGAGAGCCCCCGCTTCCTGCTCATCAACAAGAACGAAGAGAACAGGGCCAAGAACGGTGAGTCCAGACTCGCACACTCAAGAGCAACAACAAAGCATTTACAGTCAGAGGCTCCGGTGGGTTTCCAGTATGTTCAACTCACTCCACTCAAAATGAGACAAAACAAAAAAAAAAACAAAAAAAAAAACTGTGCATCTTGTAGAGTTAACAATCTGCTTTAACCTCTGCACATGTTAGTGATGAAGAAGCTCAGAGGCACCACAGATGTGAGCGCTGACATGCAGGAGATGAAGGAGGAGAGTCGACAGATGATGAGGGAGAAGAAGGTGACCATCCTGGAGCTTTTCCGCTCGCCTATGTACCGTCAGCCTCTCATGGTCGCCGTCATCCTGCAGCTCTCCCAGCAGCTGTCTGGCATCAATGCTGTGAGTGTCCTACCCAACGTATTGCTCCGTTCTGTCGCTAAAAAAACAACAGAACGGACAGAGAACCTTACCTTTCTGAAACGTGTGTTACATACTCAGACTTTAGCGCTGCGTCATAATTAAAAAGAAGATGTTCTGAATGTATCTGAAATGTGAATCTGCTCATGATTGATTGTTTTGGTTGTCGCACTTCACAGGTATTCTACTACTCCACACGAATCTTCGAGAAAGCCGGAGTGGAGCAGCCTGTCTATGCAACCATTGGAGCTGGAGTAGTAAACACTGCGTTCACTGTGGTGTCGGTAAGTACGTTAGCATGTCTTTAATCTGAAGAAGAATCCTGTAAATGCATGACAATAAACATGAAAATGTTGGTGGAATATTTAAATAAGTGTGGATAGAATAAAAAGAAAAGAAAAGGGTGATAATCAATCTGTTTTTTTTCTGCGAAAACAACGTAGACAGGAGTAGAATAAAAAGTAAGATGCGATTCAAAAGCAAGAACACAGTAAAAATCTAATATTTCCGGCCAAAGTTATTTTAAATAAAAGTTATTCAAGGATAGAATTCATTGACAGTTACAGCGCAGATAAAAAGTTACCAAATATTATCAAGTTATAGAATTTAAATGTTATTGGCGGATTTGAAATCCTCTGGTGTTGTTTTTGGATATACGACATGTGGGCTCTCGTTACAAAGCAACAAACTGTATTCTTCTTGCTCTGTACATGTCAATCATCACTTTTAGGTTCAATTATATAACTCACTTAGTTTCTAATCTTTTGTTGCCCCAGTTTTGAGATGCACAAAAAAACAGATGCTGTAGGCACGATTAAACACTCCATGTCCAAATAGCAGAGGCAAAAATATATATTTAGGATTTGTTTTAGGAGGGTGTTGATGCAGTAGGCTATTTCTCACAGAGAGAGGTAGGGCTTTCATGTCCTGATATTTGCCGGAGGAGCTGTATGTGTGAATGCAAACAGCTGAATTTTTCACTTGGACTTCACCCAATGTTTCTCCTGCCAGACCCCTAGTGTTTTTTTTTATAATCGTATTGATCTTTGCAAAGGTTACTAATAGTTAAATACATGTTATATAATATTTAATATCTTAAGTACTGCATTGACTTTCTCCTAATCTTTGTGTTTTTCTGTGCAGCTGTTTGTGGTAGAACGAGCTGGCCGTAGATCTCTGCACCTGCTGGGGCTGCTGGGAATGGCCGGATCTGCTATCTTGATGACCATCGCCTTGGCTCTGCTGGTGAGTCAAAGTAGATAAGTAATAATAATGACTTACTGAAGGTTTATAATTACCATAACTAACGTGCTTCTTGTCCTCTTCTTTGTTGCAGGAGAAGCTCAAATGGATGTCATATTTAAGCATTGTGGCCATTTTCTCTTTCGTGGCGTTCTTCGAAATCGGTCCGGGTCCCATCCCCTGGTTCATCGTGGCTGAGCTGTTCTCACAGGGACCCAGACCTTCAGCCATGGCCGTCGCTGGTTTCTCTAACTGGACTGCTAACTTCATCGTGGGAATGGCCTTCCAGTACATAGAGGTGAGAAAAGAACGACACAAAAACCTGCGGATCTAGAACCTTTAGCCCCGTTTCCACCAAGCAGTCTGGTTTGGTTCAGTACAGTTCAGTACAGTAAACCCTGAACTTGCTTGCGTTTCCACAACCAACCGTACTCTTATTTTGGTAAGCAGAGTGTAAGCCAGATGGAGATGGCCGCATCAGCTCTGTAATAGTGTGACATCATAGCAGCCCAATACAGTGTAGCTATTGATTAAGTTAAACGTTCAAGAAGAAAAGGGACACAGTAAACAAAAGGGACCCTTTAGGGATGGATCGGTACCCTTGGTACCCCATAGGAGGGTACCAAAAAAGTAGGACGGTATGGATCCCTTATTTTGGTACATTTAAGAACGTTTTACACAAACACTCTAACATTTGCATTCTTAGAGATCCATCTATGAGTCAAATCAGGGAGTAGTTCAAGCAGCCAAGCTAAAACATCGACATCCTGTAGAAACTGCGTGCAAGTCTTTCTCGTTTACTCGTTCACTTATTGTTTACTTCACTGAAAATTTGCTTTGGGCAAAAGAAAAAGAACCATACAGCTCACTGCAACTCTGTGTACCATGAAAAAGAAACACAAGACACAAGACTGACATGAACAAATACAAATCAAGTTCAGCATCAGATGTCTAATTTTACCTTTCTCTAGCAAATGTTTTCAAATCTCACCCTTTGAAAACACAAGAACAAACCTCATACAAATATAGAAAAGAATGAAGGTTTAACAGTGTGGTGCAACAAAAGTAACTATACAGTATTTGAAATCATGTGATCATTATGTACAACATAAGTTGGCTGATACAATATAAGATGCAAAGTGTCTTAGCAGAGATCACTTTTATTCTTCGTCTCCATCAGTCACATTTGAAACGCTTTATTTCACATTCTCACTGCCTGATATTGGAGGACTGAACTCTTTTAGGACTCCACTCTATGATTGTCTCTCTCTCTCTCTCTTCACAGGAGCTGTGCGGCCCCTACGTCTTTGTCATCTTCACTGTCCTGCTGCTGGTGTTCTTCGTCTTCACCTACTTCAAAGTGCCGGAGACCAAGGGCCGGACGTTTGACGAGATCTCCGCCGGCTTCCGTCAGTCGGCCGCCGGAGGAGAGAAGCACTCGCCGGAGGAGCTGAACAGCCTGGGAGCTGACTCGCAGCTCTGAGTGACTTCATTTCACTTCTTAAACTTCTAACAAACTTTTTTTTTTCTTCTCAAACAGAGAAAGGAACGAGAAGGGGTCTGCTAACTAACAAGTAGACAGATTTCATGGGTAGATTAATTCTCACACTTTGTCACCACATTTCGGGCGTCTTTACCAAAACACAGAGCACCCCCCCCCGCCCCCCCCCCCCCCCGTGTGATTCTCCAACATGACGTCTTCCGCTGCCCCTCGCACACACACACAAACACACACTCCATGGGCACTATGTCGCCTGCAGGATGTGGACGAGGGGACAGGAAGATAGATGGGGAAGGTTTCTAAAAAAAATGTTTTAAAGAAGGAAAAGGAGTGTCGGCATCAATCAAACAACCTTTTTAAAACTTTTTCACTGAATATTTTACTGTTATGTGCTTATGCTCTGTTCTCTGTAGCCTGTTACAGCACAGTCAGTTTGTATCATCTGGTTTTATAGCTTTTAGAGATCTGTTCACTGTGCTCAATACACGTTTTTATCAATTATATTGTAAAGCTGTAACACTGTAGACTCTAGCACTGTACATGCTGCACAGTTTGTCACCACCAGAGGGCACACTGCCCTTTAAAAAGCCCCAATACTACCTTATTTATAGCTTTTTAAGTCACTGAGGACACAAACTGTGATACGTCAGTCTAATGCTGTAAGGATTTTAAATTGTACTATTGGTATTTTCAACACAGAATAGTAAAACAGCATATATATATTTTTTAAAATTGTTACATATTTCCTCTTGCTGGACAGTTTGTTACTCTTTCTATTGTTAAATATGATACTTTTGATGTCATTACTGAAAGAAAACAACGTATGAGGTGCGTCCAGATAACATGTAAAGTCATGAATTCTACATGTATGTATTTAAACACCATTCCTTTTGAGCATTCAATGAAAATGATATTTTGTGTGCTAAAGGAAAAAATATCTGTGGAGATGAATCATCTATTTCTAAGAGCTCAATTACAATCAGCTGCCCGAAAAGAAAAAATCCTCTCACAATACCAGAATGTTTGTGATTTGAAGTGCCTGTTAAAAAACATCAGGTCGTCTTGCCCTCAGTCTTATAATTAGGAGTTTGAGGTCAGATCAGCCCGATCCAGATGTGGAAAGTGGAAAAATGTTCACTTTGAGTTCTTTAAAGTTGAACTCACCTGCCGAGTGTACAAAGTCTGTCTCAGAGCTGTCTGGATCTGTTCACACAATTTGAAACTACGGCGCTGAAAGATGTTCCTCTGCGGCAGCTTCACAGCATTTTCAGAAAAATAAAATAAAAACAATTTCAATGACAGGGACCAAACTGCCTTTTTGGAAGTTTTTCTTCATCCTTTGAAGTGCTCTTTATCCAGGTCAAACTCCCCGTGTTCCTTGAGCGCCATAATGTGTCCAAAGAGGGGGGGGCGGATGCTGCGTTGGTGAGAGGTCATCGCGTCCCTTGTGCAACTGAATTCTTGCAGTATTGTCGGCCCCCTCCCTCCCTGCCTCTGTCCCTCCATTTTTCCGCTGTGTACTGTGCTGTATTCAGTAGCTGGTGATTTAAAAAAAAAACTTTTATAGTGTGGCTCACTTTGCCTTGCTGTACACGTCGCTGTCTGTGACTGCTGTATCACTTGTTGAACCTTCCTTCTCTTTAAATACGTTGTTTAAGGAAAGTTATCCTTTTTGTTTCTTCCTAGCAGCACTTTATTATTCATAGTTCTTTGTTTCTGTCGTGTTTTTATTTTATTTTATTTTTTACTCACAGTGTGGAATCATTGTTACTGAGGAGAGACTGAAGTACTGCTGATGGATTACTTGATGTTTTTGAAATGGAAATGTGTTGAATTGTGTCGTTTGTTCATATCTATCGCAGCCTCGTATGGAGCACATTTCGGGTCACCGTTTTTTTTTGAGTAAAATATGGAAAACATTCAGGGTCTAACAAAGGACCTCATGAAATCAAACACAGCAGTGAAAATCCCCTTTTTTATCATTCCATATCTGGATGTTAATTATTGTATATAGTAGATCTTTATAGTGTGTCTTTTCTTATTTGAGGGGTCCTGTCACCCATTCTGGAAAGCACTGTAACATCCACTCTCTGTGCCTTTTTACAGCCTTCACATTCTCTTCACCAGCAAAATCATACCATGGCACCAAAAAGGAAAAAAAACAAGCCTTACACACACACACACACACACACACACACACTGATGTCTTTTTGCAAATATCCAAACTGTATTTTTGATGTACATACATAAATCCACAGGTCTGCCGGGGCATTGAACGTTTAATGTTGTCTGTCGCATTTTAAATCTCCTACAGGCACACTTTGGTGGTTTAAAGTCACATCATCATGTAACTATGACACACTTTGGCTTCACTCACTCCAAATGTATGCAATTAACTTGTTTTTTTTTTCTTCGGTAAGTTAATGATTAGGGCGCATTGATCTTCCACACTTCTGTTTCCTTCTGATTGCGTATCTAAAGCTACGCTGTGGCCTAATATTACTATCGTCATCATTTTAATTCTGAAATGTAAGGACTGTGTTAATGAAAATAAAACATTCAGTAGTGTTTGTTGTTGTTAGTGCACAGAGTGTATTTGAATATTTGTCATAATAAAATATCTGTGTATGCGGTGTTGGAACGTGAGCCTCTGTTGGGGAGATATTAAACATGATGGAAGATTACCACAGACTTGTGTAAGGTGGTGAAATGGCTGGATAAAATAAATCATACATACAGAAAAAAAAACATGTTTGGGGGTCCATTTGTTACTTTTTCTGCAGTAATAATAGATTTATGTGGTGATACGTGCAGGAAGCTACAAACACATTGCTGATGATGTGGTTTCAAAGGCTGAATCCCAAATAGACTCCACACTCAGACTCAGACTGAAGATACTTCAACTTTATTGTCCCAAGGGGAAGTTTGGTTTGCAGCAAGATGAAAACAATAAAACATATAGAAACACAGGTGCATAGACTCAGAGAAAAGGAACAACATACACTGTGAGCAATATGAAATACATTAAGAGTTCATCAGGTAACAACAGGAAACTGAGAATGTATAAAACTATTATTTAAACAAAATAAAACTAAATCAGGGTCATCATTGGAGTTCAGTCGTTTGATGGCCTGAGTTAAAAAATATTTTTTTAACCTGTTGGACTTTTGGTGATCTGTATCTCCGGGCAGAAGCTCAAACTAACCAAACAGAGGTCATGGAGGACACTGTAACATGTCTCGAGCTTTAGCTGCAGCTCTCACTAAAGGTGATGATCAGGTCATTTAACTCCAATGATCTTACTGGCAACTTAAATAATGTGGTGCAACCTCTTTTGTTTCCTTTTGAGAGATTGCCAAAGCAGGTGATAAAGTCGAGTATGAGGACAGACTCCACCATGGAGTTATAAAAACGTGTCATCAGTTTACTCTACACACCAAACCAGTTAAGCTCACAGAGAAAGAAAAGACGTTGCTAACTGCTTCTGTGTTCTCACTGACCGTCAGCAACGGGGTGAGCACTTAGTGCTGACAGTGGTGATTCTAGAGTCTCTTGGTGCCCTAAGCAAGAAGCGCTTGGGGGGGGGCCTCCAACCAACATTCATGTCTGCCAGTGTAGTCCCAACACTAACTCCTCTTTCTCTTTTTTCCTGTTTCTTTTTTCTCTCTATAGACGGATCATTTCTCTTCATTTTTCTTTGTTGACGTTCATTGACAAACAAATAATGAATGTGAAGCTTAGCAGGGCAAGGAGAGTGAGTCATGTTAGATGGGGTCCATCTATTGTCAATGAAACATTTTCTCATTTTCAAACACTGATTTGGTTTAAGTTTGTCAGCCCTCAGGGGCCCCCTACTGGTCTGGGGATTTTTACAAGGAGATTTTTGCATGAAGATATCAAGTTATAGCATTTGATAAAAAGCTAAATTGCCATCAAATAAAAACTGTTGGGATCTAGGATTGTATGACGGCCAATGCATTCTGCTTTCCATACAGACTTAGTCCCTGAAACACTAATAAACATCTGTACACAGACTCCAAACAGAACTCAAGAAGGATTCAAATACATAAAATTGTGTCCTCAGCCTACAGATTGAGCATTCTCTGAGAGAAGAGACATGAGTCAGCCCAGCCTCTCTTTTTTTTTTTAAATCATATCCCAGATGTCACAGACCTGTTCCTCCACTTCAATCAGATTTCCTATTCCCCAGACCGCTTCAGTGTAATTCCCCCTCCATCTCCAAGAGGTCCTCAGACTCCTTCTACGTTCTCCTTGTAAACCTAGCAATCTGCTCACCTGCACCCACTTTCTTCTGGGAACAGATGAGTAGATTGCAACACCACAGTTACATGAACCTCACCTGCCCACCTGATCACCTGCTCCCCTAATTTCCCTCATCAGTCTCACTTCATGTATACCCGCCCTTTTCCTTCTTTCTCGTTCTAGTTGATGTTATTCCAATTCATAACCTGTTGTGTGCCATGTGTATTCCTTCACCTCCAGTAAGTTGTGTTTCTAATTAAATCTAAAGTCCTGCTGTTTATGGTCTGCATTTGGGTCCTACCTCATGCGCACACATCCTGACTAAAGATTCACTATACATCAGTTAACATGAATAGAAGCACGCAGCAAAAACTCATTCTTGCTTTGACAAACACTTGCAATCGAAAAAAAGGTAAAGCTATTAAGGGTTGGCTGGTGGAAATGGTGCTAACAATAGCTTTATGAAGAGAAAGAAACCTGCACTTTTTATTTATTTCACTCTCTGACTGAGCAGGTGTGTTTCTCTGGCTTCAAAGAAATCTTTGATCGTGACTTCTGTAGACATCCTAGTCTGATCCCAGGACAGCCAAATCCACAATTTCTCTTATTATTATGTGTGTGTCTCGTATTTTTCACCACAGGTATGACACCGATTGACGAGCTTATTGTGCCAGGTGTAGGCCTTTGGAAGGTGACATGTAAGGGCTTATTTAACCACACAGAGCTGCAGGTGTTTGACCTGTCACGGAAAATTAGATCATGCTGACCTCCATGAACGACCTCGAGATGAATGAGATGTCACTGATAGAGACACGCTCCACGTCACTCCTGTCCTGCAGCCGCCATTCAAGGGGCGGGGGACTCATCTCTGTACGGGCTTTTACGGAGATATTTCAATCAGGAGAGACAAGTGAATTTAGAAAATTATTTATTACAACGATTAACATGGAAATGTGACTTGACAAGAAAGACTTTGGTGCTTGGACTCTATGGGGTGGTTGATGTGTTTGGAGAATGACAATTCTGAGCGTCGACAGAATAAATCCCCCCCCCCCATGGAGTCCAGACTTAGACTTTCTTTATCTTTTTCTGTCATTCCAACTTGTACTTTACAGTGCAGATAAGAACGAAATTTCGTTGCATTTGACTCGTTAGTGCAGGATAAAAACAGCAGCAAGTATTCACAGAAAAATAAGGTGCAGATATAAATAGATATAAGAAGAAAAGCTATGTATAAAATTACTATACAGATAAATATATTGCACGTTTGTGATGTATGTTATATTGTATTTTACAGTCCAGTGAGGTAGTCCTGTGTGGGGGTTTGAGGGAGAATGGAGGGATTCTTTTTTTGTGTTCAAGAGTCTTATGGCCTGTGGGAAGAAGCTGTTACAGACACTGGTGGTGGTGAAGCTGAGGACTTGATGAGACCGGGTGGGGGAAGAATTGATGGATGATGATGATTCTGGCACATCTTCTGCGAAGATGGGCCATGATGGGGAGGTGGAGGGGTGCACAAAACATCGGCATGAAGGAACTAAGGCAGAGAAAGAATCATATTTAAAAGGGCAGCAGAACGATGACAGGCTGAAAATAAGGGGAGGAACGCCATGCCATTGGTGTACCGCAGACGAGACAACTGATTATCCAATGACAGCCCCAGAAAATGACAGCTCAAGAATGACAGCGGAAATGTGAGTGAGCGTGCAAAGAGGGATGAATGAGAGAAAGACCCGATCATGAAGGCAATTAGAGGTGTTGTGTTTTGCTTGTTTTAGTCTTGATGGCATCAGAAATGAGGGAAACCACAGAGTCCTTTTGAGAATAAATAAAGGTTTGAATTGAATATAGTCTTCCTGCCTGAATTTACAGTACAGCTTCACATGTTAAATTCCAGCACAAACAGATATAATAAATCATAATCCCTCATTTTACCCTGATGTGAATCTCTCTTCAATCTGGAGCAGCAGCCAAACAAGTACCGACATCAGAGTGCACTAATTATTCCACATTTCTGACCTTTTCACTGTTTGCAAAAAGCACTTTCACAACAGAGTGAAACAAGCTAAACACAATCTGAAGTCATGTTCTGTCCCTGTGAATATTAAACACCTCTCAAGGTCGCCGAGAGCAATATAACAACTAATGAGATACAGGAGAGGCCCAGGCAATTGCCAGCATTTGAATATGTTTGATCCTGCCCTGGCACATGAGTGATTGTGCCTGGACAGAAAAGCAAGACCGCTAAAACCTCCAGGTTGGAACAAAGACGAGACGGCGTCTACAGCAGGACTCTGAGTGCAGGTTCCATAACCCCCCCCCCCGCCACCGCCCCCTGCTGTTGTAATAAATATAAATCCTACCCCCCTCCTTGATGTATGGGATTGGTCAGTTCAAAGGCATGTTTGCTGTTAAATATAATTCTGCATTGCCTTTGCTTCATGTCCTGACGTTATTGATTTCAGCGTGGGGATGATAATCCTCAGAGGGGGGAGGCGGATGTCGTACACAAGGTCAGCCAACCCCTATTAAAAAGCAGATTTCCACAATTTCCATGCATTACCCTGTTATTCATGCATGTGTAATGGGGCCTCGGTGTTTGATTGCCTTCTGTGCTCTCTAATCCCTCTCTGTTATAAAACATATCCTCTCTATATGAGCTCATTGTTGGAGAGGATGTAAGGGATTATAAACAGGCTCTTATCTGTTCGCAAATTAATTTACAGGGACGTTGTCTTTGTTTGTCCATTTTTTTTAGAAAAAGAAGATAAATTATTGTATGATGTGTGTTGTGTTATTGTGTTGGAATCATACACACTGAAATAAGCAAATCAGACCTTATAAATCAAAAATCTAAATATATAAAGTTCAATAAAGTTTATCTTTATCTTTGTCTTTATATAAATATGAATAAAGATTACCATTGATTCAATCAGATTCAATACAATTCCATCGAAGACCATCCAATTATTTACCTAATTATATTCCATTCACTTCAGTTCAATCTTAGATTGAAATGAATTCAAATTTAATTGAATATGATTCAATTACATTCAATTACATCTGACTCAATTCTATTCAGTTCAATTTTAATTCCAATATATTTAATTTTAATTCAAGCAAATCTAATCCCATTTACTTCATTTACATCAGTTCAGTTGCGTCCCAACTAATTTGAATTACTTCAATTCTGTTTAATTCAATTAAAAACCCTTTCATAGAGTTAAATTCCACTGATTTTTTATTTCATTTATTTAATTTGAGTTCCATTTTATATAATTCTATAGCGATCAATTTAATCTACTAGATTCGATTTCCATCAATTCAGTTCAGTTTAATGGTTTGTGAATGGTGTATGCATTCTGCTGAAATTGTATATTGCTTTTATGCACACATAATTATTTTTATGAAATTTCTGAAATGCTTTTTGTGTCCGTGTGAATCACTTTGAGTTGCCTGGTGTCTGAAAGGTTCTAAATAAGGACACTTGTTGGTTGCCTTATGGTTCAGTTGAATTCAATTCAGTGTCGTTCAGTACCATTTGTTTTGACTCTTTTCAATTCAACATCAGAGACATGCCCTTCCACTTTCATTCCATTTAATTTCAGTCAGTTTAATAAAATAATGACTAAATTCAATTCAGTCATATTCATGCAAAATCCATGACATGATTTTATTCCTTTCAATAAAAGGAATTTCAATAAAATTCTAGATTTTATTCACCGACATGAACGAGGTGAATCCAGGTAAAAGCTCATATAGAGTTAAAAATAGTCCTCAAACAACTTCTTTCAAACTTTGAAACAACTGAGATAAGCTTTATGCAACAAGCTTGGAAATCAATATCAAGCAGCAGCATCTGATATTTTATACATTCAGTTTCTGCTATGTTGCATAAGCCCACAGCTTCTAGAAGCCATAAAGTCAAAGCTGTGAGACAAAATTCACACATGTGGCTGAGGAAGATTTAACTGATGATAAAAATGAGCGTGAGATGAAATCGATACATGAATATGGATGAGCTGAGATGTATGTGAGGGAGAACTGGAGGTGACAAACAAAAATCGATCTAGCAGGAGTAATACAGGGAAGTCGGCGAAGAAATACACTGGACGCCCTGCGTCCAACCTCTTTGTGAAGCCTCTGCTGGTAAGACAGGAGCATTTATGCAGGGCTGGATTTGATTTAGAGTGCACACAAACTTAACTATGACCAGAGAGGAATCATCGTCAAACTTTTCAAAAGTGAAAAGGGACTACTTTCTGTCTATTAGGATTTTTGCAGGATGGCCGCCCACTATTTTCTCTGGAGAGTCTGCTCAGCAGCCAATACTAATAGACTGGTGGCTTCACAGGAGAATGAACATCAAACAGGTTGATTCTGACAAGTGAATGTGTACCAGGCAAACACTCCCTGGAGAAATAGATGTCAGGGTGAGACACGCTCAAGAGAGAGAAAGATGGATGGAGCACGGCAAAGGAAGGATGTGATTAAGTTTAGATAGCTCTGTAACAGTGTCGGTGGCAGCAAGGAGACTGATAAGGAAACCTGAGGGAGGTGTAGTGGCTTTGGGGTACGTTTTCAATAAAGGAACTGGGTCCTGAGTTTTGCTTAAAAAATGATCTTACATGTTATTGTCACATCTGCAGGGCAAAGATTCTTCAAATTACAAGAAATATCCCAGCAAATCTCAGCAGGGTTAACTTGTATCTGGATTTAGTCTCCATATCTGTAACTTAAAGCTTGTGCTGGAGATGTATAGCTTCATGAATGTGGCCATTTTGGCAGGGGTTCAACAAAAGATAAACGGCCAGTAGCATACAAAAAAAGCAAATACGAGTATAAAGGGCACCTCTGTCATGTGTCTGATGTTATTCTCATGTGACTTTTTACTGTTTTCTACCAATTTCTGAAACAATAGTGAAAGAAGAATCAGCACCTTGGACAGCTACATATCCCAAGACTGACCACTGCTGTAGAAAAAAAAAGAAAGTATAGCAACATGTAAAGGTTTTCAACAAATCTGAACATATGATCACAAATAAATGAATATATATTTAATCAGACATTAATTGCTAAATCAAGGGCAAAAGGACAGATGTACTGAAGCCCTCCTCTTTCCTCGTGGAGCCGAGCCCTCCTGTTGTTATTGTTGTCATTCCTCCTGGTGTGTTCATTACCTCGGTGCCCCTGGTAATTATGCCAACTCTGTGTCTGCAACCACACTCCTCTCCCCCGCCACAGGGGCTTCCTCCATCTGGCTCTCCGCCACCAACACTGTGACCTGGGGACGACTCCAAGATTATTTTAGGAGCCTTCAGGAGACTGTGCCAGTTATAGGCTGCATGACACAGTCTGAGAATATACTGACAGATACTGTAAACATCTGAGGTGATGTAAAGGTGAAGTAAAAATCAGGTTGTTTAGAGGATGAACGAAAAGTCTTTGGATAAAACAATGACCATTTAGAATATTTTGTATGCAACCAAATCCCATGCATTAAAAAGTGTACGCTCTGTATTCTCCCTGACATGCATACTGTTCTACTTTAATCTATTTTCCAGGTAATGTCATTGAAAGTCAAAATGGTGAAAGAGCAAGAGTGAGTGTCATTCTTGTTTAAACCCAAAGATTACTCTACAGAAGTCAGAACTTTTTACCACAAAGGGAAACACATTAGGAGGCAGGTTGATATGAAGAAGATTCCCTTCCATTTGGAAATACCATATGTAGCTCTTTTGGACGCACTGCTCAGAGTTCAAATTATTTAAAAAGAAAGCAGCTTTAGTTGTATTCTTTATACAGCATTCTGGGGAGAGGACTGTATTGATTTTAGGAACACACTTTCTCAACAGAGACAGAAGTACATAAAAAAGGGAAGTAACCTGTTGGAGAAATTTGGTTCAAGTGGCAGAGTACTGAATGAAGGTGAATAAGGCTCAGCAGGTTGTGTGGGAAATCCAGTCATTGCAAACTGATCCCAAGTTGAAGGCTCACATGGGCGAGACACCAAACCCCAATGTTCAACTGAAAGTCAGGCCAGTGTTAAAGATAAACGCAAGGTAGTATTAGGGTTGAACGTTGATTAGGTGTTGATTAGGTGTTGATTAGGTGTTGATTAGGTGTTGATTAGGCATGCACAGCACCGAAAACAAATTTAAGGGTTCATTTAAAAAGCCACAAAACCTTTTGTTTTTTGTTTTTAAAGTGTTTTGTGCTGTTTTGTGTGTGGCTTTTTCTGCCTCTATTAAATAGATAGGACAGTTGATAGACTCTTAAATCAGGGAGCGAGAGAGCAGGAAATGACATGCAGGAAAGGAGCCACAGGTCGCAATTCAAACCCGAAGCCGTCTGCTTGGAGGACCACAGACTCCGTACATGCGGCGCCCCTGCAAAACCTTTTTATTGCATGTACAATTGGGATCTTTTATTGTAGCAAGTGCATATTCTAACATCAGCCTCATCATAACAACAGAGCCAGATGTCCCCAGTACTCTCTCACTTTCTTACATGTTGGGAGTTACAATCTGCCTGTTCTATCATTTAGGTTTGAAGAATTATTGTGAAGATTAAATGACAGCTTTTGAGCAGGCTTTTTATTTAGCTCAATCATATAAACCACTTAATGTAGAGTTTAGAATGGACGCACTGTCAATGTCTTTCTGTAATAATCCCTCAACATAGGGCAAGTGTGAGTTTCTCAAATTATGCCAAATATGATGATCAGAGTTTAATTAGACAGCTCAATGCTGGGATGATGTGATGGAGAATTATTAGAACCAACAGAAACAATAACTGAAACAAAAAAATGTTACACCCTATTTCTTGTAAACACGCACTTAACTTAAAAAAAAATAATACATTCAAACGAGAATAAATGAAATTATAAATAAGTAAATATAGCACGGAGCATGACTTTACACAAACGGACAGCTCTGGGTGCAAATGTCAGCCATGCTTAATGTCCTGTAGTTTTATAATTGGAAAATCTGCAAGTTCATTTTTGAGTCATCACTTTTATCACACTGTGCACAGTCAGTACACACACACACACACGTACACACACACACACACGTACACACACACACACACACACACACACACACACACACACACACACACACACACACACACACACACAGAAAGAACTTTGTCAGCCTCGATAACAGCAAACATGAGGCACTGTTTGTTTTTAGCAGCAGTCGAGGAAGGATGGAGGGCACGACTGAGGGCAGTTTTTTCTTTCAGCTGAGTTTGTATTTTTTATAAGCACCGCATATTTATCAACTGCAAAAATCCCCCTACTGATAGCTATTCCAATCACAGTGTGTGCTTAGGACTTTGTTATGCAAATCTAGTCGAGATTCCTGAGCCCTCGCGGTCACACAGCACATGCTCCAGTGGCCCCAGTCGAGAGGCGGCTATGCTTCAGATTTCATCCTCTCTCGCTCGAGACAAGAATCTACAGATGCCAGACTGCTGCAACCATGAGCAAACAAACAAAAATGACTGGGAATGAAAGGTACTGAGATAAAAATAATATGTTTTAAAAAAGAAGAAGATATGCAAGAGATTTAGAGAGAAATCCCAGTGGGCTAGTATGAAAAACAGAAAAATACATAATAAAAAGGAAAGACGGATGCAGCCGGACTGTTAACAATGTGGAACATCTCATCGTACTTATGTGTTAAATACAGAGAAAACTGTATTAACATACTGGGAGTATAGAGCTGATGATTTTTATCATTCTGAAACCCCTGTTAATCCTCTCTTCTAAATGTTTTCTAAGTTCATGAACTTAAAATGTTCCTAAAGTTCCTAAAATGTCAAACTCAGAAAAACAAACAGACTGTGGTTGTATGTGTATGTGAGTGTGAGTGTGTATGTATGTGTGTGTGTGTGTGTGTGTGTGTGTGTGTGTGTGTGTGTGGTGGAGGGGGACTTTAACCCATTTTGAAGTCAGATATTAGCAGTGTCGGCTGGTTCATTATTCATCGGGGGGGGGGGGGGGGGGGGGGGGGGGGGGGGCTATGTACAGTTACTAAAGTCGTTTTCACATATTCACTCCTGAAAATATCTTCATCATTTCAGGAGGACTGCTCCGGACAATCTCCCAACCTGGCTGTTCACATACGCTCCTCACAGCAGGAGACTATCCCTGTCAGACGGGAAGGGGTAAAAAAATAACGCGGATTAGCGGATGAAGCACACGACGATGAGCTACACAACGCTATAATGAGAACATTTGCCTTTATAGCAATGCTACGTGTAGTTTAACGGAATGACAACATCAGAGATGCTAAATAATATTCTTAGCATCTCTACACTACAGTTGTTTGATTGGTCCAAAGTTGGTGGCCTGTGGGTTGAATGAATTGAACCAAAAAAGATCCTCAAGTCATTGGCGGTGCCATGACACCTGTCTAAGCCCTTTCTACATATTAGTATTCAGTTTCTACTCTGTGTTCTACCAATAGTTAAAACAATCTTTTGTAACTTTTTTTCTATTAGAATACACACAATGGATGTAACACTGGAGGTGTACTTATACTGCAATCTTAACATAATATTGGTTCCAATAGACAGATTGTGTTATGACCGGCTCAAAGGCCACAAAAATATAAATGAATTCAAATAATTTATTTGCAAAAATCACAACTTAAATTGCAAAAAGAGATGAGGTTTGAATGTCAGGAGAGTCAGGAGTGTAAGTGAGTGGGTGTGAAAAGTGTAATGTGCATGTGTTGGATGGAAAAGGAAGATGAAGTAACCAAACAAGTCACAGGTAGAAAGTGTGTCTGTGCACTCTAAGGTGAAAGCTTTGATAGTGATTGGGATCATTTGGTCCAGGTGCTCTCAGTCAGGCTGACTGCACAGCCACACCTACATATTTACATGTACCTGCAACACAAGAGAAGAGAAGGCACAACCTAACAGGCCACAGGGCCGTCACAATTGAAAACGAGAACAGAAATACCCACTTAGGGGAAAAAGCCCAAATCTTTCATTCTATGGAAATATGAGTTTGTTTATTTCATAGTGAAGATTGTTTTACATGTTTTTTTTTTTAATTATTTTGAATCGTTTTGAATGCCTCCTTCATTCACTACTCTGAGTATCTTCCTGAACTTTACACTTTAAGCAGAGAGACATGAGGAGTGACAAAGAGACAGTAAGACGTGACCAAAGAACATGCTGCTATTCATTTTGTGTCTTGGGTAATTATTCTGACACTGCACATCAAGCGTGACAAACTGTGACAGCTTGAGACATTCAGGACCGACAGTGTGAGCATCATGACGAAGAAATGAATCCTGAGATAAAGACAGAGGCAGAGACGGAGGGTGGAGGACGTCAGAGTGTTGGGAGCAAAGAGCCAAACAGCAGCAGGGCATCTGTGGGCGAACCACGAGGAGGTGAAGTGGACATAAAAAGGACGAGGAGGCTGCTGTTGATGGGGGAGGGAACAGGACATGATGTTTTCTAGTTAAGGCAATGTGGAGGAAATTATGATTCATTGAAATCACAACAGGAGGCCCGGCCCACATCCACTGCTCTGTACTTTCCTATTTTTATCTAATGTCAGGAGCTGCAGAAACAACCATGAAGGAAGGTGATGGTGTCTGACTCTTTATTGAACTGTTTCTGCAGGGTGTCCTTATATATGTTATGCCAGTATCATTTCTATCATATCATCACAGACCATCTTACTATCTGAGCATGGCTTTCACTGTTGAGAGTTTTTTTTCCACCAGCATTAGAAACACAACAAATACATTGCCTTGATTTGACCACATGAACTACATCAAATGTCTCATTTGCAGCCGCTACCAGCAGGAAATCATCTCTCAGCGCCTTTGAAAACTTTTATAAATACATCTGATGATGTCAAAATGTACAGGTTAAGTTAAGTCAAGTAGAGAATATCCATGACTATATATATAAGCAGAGGACAAAGCCAAAGTAGCGTCACTTGTTTCTTTCAGAAGCTCCTTCTGAAGCCCTGATTTTGAACATTTGGGTTTTATGTTGCCAGAAGAACCCATTTTTTGACAACTAAGTGCACATCTCTATCCTGGTTGACAAGCAACCTTGGAAGCATTTTCTCAATGATAATTTAGTCAGGCCAAAAAGCATATATCCATACTCTGCTGAAACAGTCGTTGTTTACATTTTTCACAACAAAGATCCACAGTGAGTGAGAGATTAGACTTTTAAAAGAGAGCGGGATAAGAAACATTCCACTTTGTCCACAGGGGGCGCCAAGAACAACAAGAATTGAAAGTTCTTCACAGAGGCTTAAACGACTGAGACATTTTCTTCTGCTCTCGAAGCCGAGATGGACGTGTCTACATGTACCAGGATGCATTGCATGTGAGCAGCCACAGCCTCAACTTTTCTCTGCTGCATTTACTGAGAGCTCTGACTTGAATATGCAGCTCAATATGCATCCAGTCTTGTTCAATGTATCAACCAGGACATCCTCTGCTCTCATTAGGGCGTCATTTCAACTGTCCAGATTGCATCTGTAATCCAGATTAAAGATGGCCAAAGCCAATTTGAAAAGTCAGCCTTAAACTGCTTCTTAAAGAGCATTAGTCACAGTTGCAGATCGTATGTGCATAGGAAGAGAGTTCCAAATTGGAGGAGCCATAAATGAAAATGCCTGGTCACCCTTGCATCGGACTTGAAGGACAACAAGTAGACAACAAGTGGGCCCGGGTCAGAAGACCTAAGGGGGTCTACTGGTGATGTAGGGATGGAGTAGGTGCCTGATCATGCAGACCTTTATAATCTAATACAAGGATCTTTAAATGATTCCTAAACATCACTGGAAGCCATTGCAGAGAAAATAAGAAGGGCGTAATGTGAGTTGACCTGCTGGACTTAGTTAACAATCTTGCTGCATTATTTTGGATCATTTTGTCGACTTACTGAGGCAGGTGAAAGGGGAAGTGCAATTGTCAAGCCGGGAAGATAAAACAGCATGAATAAGCATCTCTAAATCTGCTTGTAAGACAAAGGATTTCAATTTAGCATTATTTCTTAAGTGAAAGAAACATGAACAGGTAGGAGAATTAACACGCTGATCAAAAGGCATTGCCTGATCAAAAATGCCTCCAGAAGGCAGAGAGAAGAAACCCAAGCTTAAACAAACAGGGCTACAGTCTCTTTACTGTACATACAGATTACAGTGCTTGTTCCAGGAAAACAACATATTTTTCAGTTGTGCCCCATAGGCATTAAAACATCAACTACAGCTACACCTCCTAGAGACCAGGATGAAAATCAGCAAACTACCCCTTTAAGGTTAGTCTATCTTTGTCTCCATCAATCACATGAGGAAAACGGAGCATGAAAAACAGCGGGCTGTGGTGAGGGTTACTAATAAGGTAGCTTTTCTCTCTGGGACGCTCGTGAATACTAATGAAGAGCAAAACTAATTCCGATGATACGACCTAACACTGAGCGGCTGCAGATGTACAGTTGAAGGTTTTGTGTCTTCCAGCTGAAAAGCAAATTTGACATTTGAGGGAGGCTGATAGGAAGGAACAAGTACAAGTGTTCCCTCCAGCAGATTCATTTTCTCTGAAGGATCTAAGGTCAGACAAATTTAGAGCCTTCTGTTCATACACGGACTGCTCAGCCGCTGTTTAACACCTCTCAGCTCAGTGTTGTAGTCCTTTTGTGTGTGTGTGTGTGTGTGTGTGTGTGTGTGTGTGTGTGTGTGTGTGTGTGTGTGTGTGTGTGTGTGCTTGGTTGTCTTGTGTAAGTGCAAGTGATAGACATGAGTGTTATGTGTCTGCCTGCAGTGAGTGTTCCTGAGATAAATATTGATTTCAGTGATGGTGTTGTTTTATTTATTTCCACATAATTTTAATAATGTACAATCACATCAGTGCTGTACTTTCAAAATAAGGGCGGTGGTGCGCCTGTAGCCTAGTGGTTAGTGCGCAAAACTCTGTGTAAAGAGGCTATAGTCCTCTGAGCGGGCGGCCCGGGTTCAAACCCAACCTGTGGCTCCCTACCTGCATGCCATTCACCACTCTCTCTCTCTCTCTCTTTCTCTCTCCATTTTTTGACTTTATTCACTGTCCCATCTCTTAATAAAGGCATAAAAATTCCCAAAATAAACCTTAAAAAATAAGGACAGTGAAATCACCTCAGGGATTTTTATTGTTTGAGTTTTGGTGCAATTTCAGTCCATTATTGTCCCCCAAAACAGGGAATGGTGATGGCTGTATTTTGTTGCTGCGTCCATAAAAGCTGACATAAAACCAACCATGAGTGGCCCATTTAAGGTTTAGTGAAGGGTAGAGATCTTTCATTCATGCTGTTATGGAGGTCTCAGTTGATGCACTGCAGAGAGGGATGGAGGCAGACAGGGTTGGGGGGACATAAATAATTCAGCAGCTTCTCCACAGTGAGCCGTGGATTCCCATCCTCCACCCCGACCAGCCTCCATCCCAGAGGACCCACAGCGGGCTGGTATACTGTAGGAGAGCTCAGGCTGCGCTGTGTATTCACTGGCGCAGCTCTGGAAAAAGAACACATGGGAAGTTCAGGTCCTGATGCGACTGTCTGGGAAATCAACTGCATTCAGGGACTGTTACCATGACAAAGTGGGTAAAGCTGCCCAGACTCAACCCCTGAACTTGTGCAAAGTTGGTTTAATACTACAACTGTGAGTGTAGAGTAGGGATGTACCTAGTGTCTACTCTTGCTGTCCATTAAAGAGAAATATTATATAAACCCACAGACTGTATAAAGAATGAACAGAGCAACACCTTGCCTCAAATGAAAGATTTAGAACTCCCTCTAATAATTGGCTGTAATAAAGGCCATAAACCCCGTCTCCTCCATATTAACAGATAGGACATAGGCATATTTTAAAATCATAATAATGTTAAATATATATTTTTCTTGAAACCCAGTTTTGCCAAATATGTCAGTGCCTGTCACAGGAGTATTTAGGCTTCATGGTAAAACAAGAGGAGATGGAGGTGAGTTCTCTTCATGCGTATACACAGTCTAAGATTCAGACTATTCAACTTGTCTTAAGGTAAGAAACACATACAGTATATCTTGTGCAATGATTGAGCTGTGTTATCTTTTCATATTGAGCGGGACCGCGGGACCGCAGCTGCTGTGGTTAAACAATGTCAAATTGGTTTGCCAACTGATGCTACCAGTTCGAATACATTCTGGTTGAGTCATGCGCGTTGAATCTGAAACTTTAACTCCTTTTCTAGATCAAAATAACACCAAACCTCCTTTGAGTTGCTGGTTTAGTCTGGTTTTGCATGTATCTTTAAAAGAAGGAACCAAGAAAGAAAGTTGTAATTAACCCAACAGTCTTTTCAAAGTAATTGCCAATATCTGCTTAATCAGCTGCTCTGAAAAGCAAACTGCTTCTGAATTATTCACAAAGTTTCTGACACCCATTAAGAAATACACACACACATACCAGAATGTGCTCTCGTTGACATTTGCAAAGAAAACTGGAGGATGTAGATAAATACAAGATGAATTACTCTTCAGTGGTTTTGCTTCTCTTTATAAACTGTAACATCTGTCTTAAACCTGTTTATTCTTTTTGTATACTTACTACTGCTTTGTAGACAAGATGAGAAATCTAAGCCTTTTGTTACTTATTCTTACCCACTGTCACATGTTTCATGAGGCGTCCCAGCATGCTCTGGGTGAAATAATGGGAAAGGCCATTATCAGAGCTTTGGACTGAAATGAGAGGAAACCAAAGAGCAGTCATGCAAAGATAAGAACGATGTGATCTATTGCTCTGTGCCTTGATCCTGAATGAATAAATGAGAAAAACACAGATTAGATAAACTGGATGCATGATAGCTGAAATCTTCATGTTTATCCTTTTTTATTTTTTTATAACAATCTTTAGGTCAGTGACACTTAAGCAATGGACTTCAACAATCACACATTTGTGGATCATTTGTGGATACCGCTGTTGTTAATTGATAATGGGGGGGGGGGGGGGGGGTATATCATTTTGCTGTAAGTGTTTAGGTGAATTTATATAGCTTCTGGAACTTGAGTTAAATATGGGAAACATTTGAGTTATCTGTTAGGGCGATGTGTAGTTGGTAATGAAAAAGACTGAAACCAGAACAAACCAGACCATTGCATTAGACACAACGTATTGAGCTACATGTTGTAATTGTACGACAGCAATGATGTCGTTATAAATGTCCACCATGACACAGAGTAGTGTACAATCTGTAGTGTTGTTTTTATTGTGCCAGTTATCTTATTAAAGTCGACTGAGAACTCCCTATGTTTCTAGACTGGGAGTTTGGAGTAGTGAATGAGCGTGTGATTTCTGACACAGCCAAGGATTTAGTGCTTTGCCAGAGCAAAAATTCAACACTTGCTGTGTGGTAAAAATGATGACAAAACTGTTGGTGCAGATACTCTCTGTGCTCTGATATCACGTTAATAAGGTTTGCTAAATTTAATCCACCTGGGTTATTGTAGCAGTGGCATGTGACGATAAAAGTTTCTCTTTCACTTCCTGCTTCTACGTTTTAAAACAAGCAACAATTAGATTAAAACACTTGAAAAATCTTGAGTATTTGATTAAATGTATTTTTCCTCATAACTAAAGAAAAACAATCAAAGTTTAAGTAGAGTCTTAAAACTCAGCTTAGTGTTTAATTTAGTTCCCAGTTTAGTTCTCATATCCTGATTTATTTTGTTATAATCCTCCTCTTTTTTCTGGTGTCACTTCACCTCACCTGTGCCCGATTAGCCTCGTCTGGGTCTTATTAGCTTTACCTGTGCTTTAGCCTCACCTATGTCTGATTAGCAGCACCTCTGCCTGGTTAGCCTCACCTGTTAAGTGTGTCTTCTTTCCCCCTCTTTCAGAGTTTAACCCCTCGTGTTTTAACATACCTTTTTTTTCTCCTGGGATTTGCTTGTTCAGTATTTAAGATGTTGGATTTGTTTGCCTTACTGGACTTCTCTCCTGGATTCAACCATCTTCTTCATCAAGTACAGTAAGTATTTAGTTTGTATTTCTTTAGACTCTGCCTCCACAGTCTGCTTTTCTGTCCACACTCCTGTTTCCCTGTTGTTGAGCTGCCTTAGATGAGCACTACACAACAGGACTGAGTGGCTGAGTTATGATACACTTACGCTTATTGTAGGAAGCTGATTGTGAAAATATAGTTACTCTGCATTTAATATGTTGCAAACAGGTGGTGTATGTTGCACATGGTTCAAATGAATTCAATAAATCTTTATGGTCCCTCAAGAGCAATTCTAGTGCAGCACAGGAAAAGAGACTTACTGTACATGTAACATCAACAACATGATCAACTAGGATCTTTTCTAGTCTTCTGACAACTCAAAGCGCTTTTACATCGCACATGCACACACTTGGTCGAGGTTGCTATGTAAAGTAAACATCAGAAGTAACTAATCACATTCATACACCGCCGACGAAGCAGCGTGAGCAAGTTCAGCTTCAGTGTCTTGCACAAGGACACATCGGACGTGTTGCTGCAGGAGCTGGGGATCGGACCCCCGACCTTCCGGTTCAGAAACGGCCAACTCTACCAACTAAGCCACAGCTGCCCAGTAGAATCAGTTCTATCTGAACCAGTCAGCTTGCCTGCTTTTATCGCTGCAATACCTGTTGGTTTGCAGTTTTCCATGCAAACTGAGAGGCGAGGGGCAAAACGGCCGTGTATGGGTGCCATCCAGGAGGAGGTCATACTTGCTGCTGTGTTGTTGACTAGAAGCCAGTGCTTCAACATAGCATGTTTCTTTAATGTTTGTTGATATAGTAAAGTAATTTTATGAATAAATTAAAGTTAATGTCTTACATATTGGACCTTTAACTACTTGCAAAATGAGTACAGGCTGCAACCAAGAAATAAAACCTGTCAGCTTGTCCTTACACTTCACATCCTCACTGCTTCAGTCAGCAATAAAAGCAAGTCGTGTCTTGCCTGACCCATGATATCTCACCGGATCAATACGTCCTGTGCTGCATGTGTGATTGATGATCCACCAAAAATAATCCACTAGATGAACCTATTGACTCGTCACACATGTCTGTTGTTTGACGCCAGCAATTCTGCAAACACAGGGAAGAGACACGAGGCTGGAACCTGAGGCTCGCTGCTGAAAAAAAACTGCAGATTAACAGAAGCGACCAAGAATTAGTTTGTCCCTTTTGTGTTCGGGAAACATCTCACACACGACCTGCAGTTGATGTGTCGCACAGTCGGTGGTTAGTAAATTTAATTTAGAATTGAAGTTGGAATTATTTCTGTTCAAACTCCAATGATCTTCTGCAAGACTGGGCTGAGTTATGGTGTCTTAGATGGTTAAGGACCCAGTGTCTTCGATTAATCTGTCTTGTCAAACACTAACACAGAGACTTATTATCCCAGCAAACAATGCACATGCACGCTTTCCTACCCAACACACTCGTACCAGAAACACACACTTTCTCCCTCATCCTCCCCAGCTGTTCTTTCTCCACAGTTTCCAATCATTCGAGGGGCTCGGGCGCAGTGCTTGTTGGAAGGGAACAGTAATGCCCCGGCTTATTACACCAGCACTGAGATTAAACTGGGTTCTATCGATCTCAGGCGCAATGGGGCTTGCGGCACGACCCATCACACACAGATCATCCAGCCCTTTCAGCCCCCAGAGAAAAAGGAAGAAGGTGATTCTTGTGGCTCTGCGGACAAGTAGAGATAACATGTCATTGAAACATCTTAGAAATCAGGAGAATGCAGAAATGTTTTATACCTTTGCTCCCGGTGGATGAACACATCTTCAAGCACTGATTAAAATTTCACCTGAGAAGGCTCGAGAATCAGATCCTCTGCAGATCAGAAGATGTAGCAGTGCAGATAAACTCCTTTTGTCTGTTTTCATCCGCGGATAAGGTGCACATAATTGACCAGTGCCATTGCTTTTTCATATGCACACTCCTCCTACATGATTTCCCAGCCTCTATAGCTGTCCGCCTCCTGTTCATGAAAGAATCAGCCACATCTTATTGATCTTAAATCAAAGCACCTTTGAAGAAAAATCAATTTGCACACATCCCAGCACACTTTTATCACCTTTACTGACAACACACAGGTTGAGATTCACATTGAAACACTGTGTAATGCTTTGGAAAGGATATCTCTTGTCAGTGGAAAGCATGGTACAGGACTTAAACGTATTTGAAGGAGAAAATAGCAAAAAAATAAAAACAACATGCAACACTGAGACATACTATTAAAATGTAAATAAATATTGAATACAAATAAGAAGGATGGAAAATAAGAAGTTGTGAGAATGAACAAAGTGGCACTAAAAGGAGTATTTTGTATTTCTTAGAGTGTGTGAGGTACTGGTAAATAATCAGCTTATTACCAACAGTAAATGACAGTCAGCACGACCCCTGTTTTGGAGAAGCCGAAAGAACACAAGCAGGCTCTTTTGTCCAAACCAACATACATCAGAGAGTAAGTACAGCACAAGCAAGGATCTAGAGCGGAGGAAACAACGTCAGTAAGAGCAAACAAACAGCTTTAAGTCCGATCGGACATATACGGTGGTGACAGGCACCTCTACTGCTATACTGTAATTCATTTAGCAGACGCTTTTATCCAAACCGAAGTACATCAGAGAGTAAGTACAACACATGTAGGGATCTAGAAAGGAGGAGACAACGTCAGTAAGTCCTATGATGGTGCTGACAGGCAGTGCACAAATCGACAGCTGCTCTCTATTCAGCATCAGAACCGTCTTGCCCAATCACCGCTTGTGTTTGCCAGTAAAGGAACATGAAAAGCATGTTCATGGTCCTTGCTTGCTTGCAGCCGGGGTTCCTCTACTTCTGCATCTACGCCCATGGACTTAAAAAGTGTTGTCGACACCTGTTTTCTTTTGCATAGCTCCGCTGATTGTTCGAAATTTACTCGCATGTTCAACGTGTTTCAAAAGACATACTGCCCTGTGAACCGGAAGTTTCTACACACAACTGATTTAAAAAGTCAGACTAATTCACTCACTTTCTTAAAGTCTTTTTTTTCCTCAATTTGCATAGGGCTCCTCCTTTTTCTTTGTGTTTTGTTTTGTCTTCTTCTTATTCTTGGTTAGCAAAACTGTTAAGAGCATTACCGCCCCCTGGATTGGGGTGTGGGTACTGCCATGTGTGATTGCCTTTTTTTCTCCACTCAGCCGTATTTGTCTTAGGACTTAATGCAACAAACCCATGTCCAAAACATGTTGGTACGGGGCCGACATATATATTATACCTTTACACACATTTAGGTAAATCACTTGCTATTGATAAAAAATTTAAACCAAACTATCCCTTTAATAAGCACCACTAATAATCATGATGTAGAATAAAAATAGTGAAGAACTGATGAATTTCATTTTACAAACATCATCATAATCATGGCTGAAAAAGCTATTTCGTATATTTACAGCCGAGAGAAAAAAACTACACCACCATCTCTGTCAACAGAGGAGGAAACTGAATTCATACTGATGAGTTGAGCTTCTGTAAGACTGTAAAAGAGGCTTCTCTTCCTGTCTGAAGAGCCTTTAAAAGAGCAGAGAACATGTACATTTAAGCACAGGGAAATGATACTGCACCAGCCAGTTGTTATTGAAAAGGCAGCACAGCTCAGTCATCAGTGTTCCTCCAGCAGCGCTCCGACTCCCACTCTTATTTGTGACTAAATCGTGACTCATGTAGAGAGGGAAGTCAATGGCACTACACATGCTGGCATGAATAATGGGCAAAATGATTAATTAACTTTGATTTATGAAATGAAAAGGTTTTTTTTAAAAGGACACTTTCCAGTGAGTGTATGCTTTTTCTTCTCGGCAATGAAGCATCCATCATCAAACATGTAATTTCAGACACGATGGCTCTTAAATGGTTTGATATGAACCAATGAGAGCACACGCAGAGAGGCAGTCATGCTGCTTTATCCGTCTATTCAAAATCCAGCACAAAACAATAACATCCAATGTTTCCACGCTCTCCATCCATCAGGGTCAGGCTGTCTCTCAGTATGAAATGCAAAGCATCCTGACTCATGTGGAAAGTCTATTTATACTGAAGCTCGCAGTGCAGCGTGGACATCATGTCCTCTGGTTTAAAAGGAGACCTCGCTCAGAGAAAATCATCATCTCTTTTTAAACCTGGGACAGGATTAGTCCTCATTAGGTCAGACTTGCCTCTGAAATAGGTCGCTTAAAATAATTGATTTTGACACTTTTGTGAGGGACATCTCTTAAATGTGAACTTTCAGACAGCACCTCATTATTCTCCAATCCAATAATCCAAAATTTTTGTTTTTACCAGTAATTTCGAAGTGTTTTTAAACAAGGTTTCAGAAAACCTTTCACATTTTCCTGATTCATTCACCTTCTCAAAGTTGTTTTTTCTCAGTGGTCATATCGCTGCCCCAAGTCCAGATTTGTTTAAAAAAAGAATAAAGGAAATTATTTGTAAAAGGAAGCGTTCCCCAGTGTTGCAACTTCTTGTGAGACGAAATTCATCATCTGGTGGAATCAGTCATAGCTGTACAATGAATTTTTGCAAATTTAGAAATCAACCCATTTTTACTAAGCCTAAGAGTTCTTCTTGTCATTTCATTTAGAGAGGCCAAACATCAATACAACATGAGCTAAACACTTGCCTACCTGAGGAAAGAAACATGACAAGGACAAACTTCCTGACGGAAACCTTGAGCAGAACTAGACTCATGTTGAACAGCCATCAGCTGAGAATGTGTGGACTTTGAAATTGTTAGCACCTACTCCCCAGCGAGTGCAGCCATTTGTAAGACTGATGTCCATTTTGAAATGCAGCCCAAAGATGATGTGGTTCTTACCTGAGTGGGCGGGTTCATCTGGTTAATGGTAAATGGACTTGATCTTGTATAGAGCTTTTCTAGTCTTCTGACTAATCAAAGTGATTTTACACAGCATGTCACACCTACACATTAACACACTGATAGAGGCTGCTGTGTAAAATTACCATCAGAAGTAACTTATCCCATTCATACACATTCATACGCCGCCGCCGAAGCAACAGGAGCAACTGGGAGTTAAATGTCTTGCCCAAGGTCACATCTGACGTGTGGCTGCAGGAGCTGAGGATCGAACCCCCGACCTACTGGTTTAAAGAGACGACCGACTCTACCAACCGAGCCACAGCCGCCCCCAACTCTCTTACCCAAATTAGCGGCCGTGCTAACAATTGGACAGGGAGGGTTCACTTGAAAACAACCATGTAGGCTATCAAACATGACAGGACACAATGTGAACACAGAGCTGAGAACAACAAACCAAGAGAGTTTGACATCATTCTTTTTTTAGAGAGTAATTTCTTAACAATTTGTTTAGGTAGGATTCCATATCTGCTATGTTATGTTAAAAATGTTGCATTTTATACCTAAAACAAAAGCTTATATATAATGCATTGCCAAATGTCATACCGACTTCTATGTGTTCCACATGAAACATAAAAACCTAGGGAAAGAACTGATGCAATAAATATTAAAAACCCTGTACATTGATTTACTGTAGATGATGTAGAAACTGTTCTTCCAGGATCACATTTCAGAATTCTTGTTCTACATGACACTGAACCAAAAAAACATTTCCCTTTCATTATCTTCAAAATGAAATGACATCGCTGCTCGCCGCAGCCTCATGATGTTGACATTTGGCTGCAAATTTTCTGTCGAGTGCAAAGCCAAGGTCTGAATAATGAGTACAGATCTATTAGGCCGCCTTGATGCCCTTCTCTCCATGGGCGGATTGTGTCCTCGCTCGGCCCGCTCCAAAGCCGGCCTGTTCTACAGATTGTTCGCTGAATAGAGTCTCATCCTCGCAGAAATACAACACAGCCCTCCATAAATAGACAGTAATTCATGTTTCATACAAAGATGGGAAACTGGTGATTATTTAGGTGGCTCTGCGTCAACTGGGACACATAACCCTCAGTTCAATTATAGAAAAATAAACTCATCATGATTATGGTCTTTATCCTTCAAAGACAGATTCTGAGTTTTTACAACCTGAGGTGAGAAATAGAAGAAAATATCCTCAAATGAATCATTTCCTTGGATTATATGACCCCCTTCCCCACACCCTTAATATTTCAGGTAGAGCTTTAAAAATGGCAAAATTAGCATCATTTACGAAACATCTGTTGCAGTAGTAAGTGCAGCTAAACTCCACTCTAAATGGACCGTTATTATGATTGTCTGTCTCCTCTGGCAACTTCCACCCCATGACATTCATCTGTCCTGTAATCTGAATGTCGCTCTAAGAGTTGAGAAATTGAATTTTCCTGGGCCTCAGAAATCTAATAACCTCCCAGCTAATGACAATTGAATGAAAAGAGACGACTGAATTACCTTCAACAGGCTAAAGGTGTTACAAAAAAGCTAATATCCATCTGCTGAGTATTTAGGCTCAAATCAACTGAACTCAATACAACATGGTCACGATTTAAGATCGACATTTTCTCTTTGGATAAACATCACTCCACATTCTTGACATAGGGGCTCAAATATTGTGAAGGTGTATAGTGCAGTTTGTTGTGTCTTTTTTTTTATGTTTGTCCATCATCTCTGAGTTTAGTCCAGGTCAGAGGTCATCTCTTCCAGAAGTGGAAAATAGGCAAAGAAAACAGAAAAACACAAAGAGAGTTCAAACACATCACATGGAGCTGGAAGATATTAAAAATAAATTATTATTTTAGTACTTGATTAATGAACTGATACTGTGCACGATTAGTCAAGCCCATATAGTTTATATTAAAGGTTTATAAGAAACTGCAGCAACATTTCCCAAAGCCTGTAGTGATGTTGTCAAGTAACACTAAGACTCTTCATTTGATAACAAAGAGAATCAGAAATATTTTATTCAGCTTTTCTCTAAATTAAAGAAAAAAAACTATAATTTATTGGTGTGTGTTATGTGTTATGTGTGTTTGTGCCTTTGCGTGTGTAGATTGGTGTATGTGTGTGTAAATATATTCAGGGCCTTGTGTGTGTCTGTTTGTTTGTTTAAATTGTATGGTGTGTGTGTGTGTGTGTGTGTGTGTGTGTGTGTGTGTGTGTGTGTGTGTGTGTGTGTGTGTGTGTGTGTGTGTGTGTGTGTGTGTGTGTGTGTGTGTGTGTGTGTGTGTGTGTGTGTATTAACAATCGATTAATCCCTGGCTAAAATGTAGTTGTTACAGTAGCTCTCAAACAACATTTTAATATATATATATATATATATATATATATATATATCTAATGTAGAATAAAATATACATATAGGTAGAATAAGCAGGGTAGGTAGGTAGGTAGTAGTACCAAAGCGCAGGTAAAGAAATAGTGAGATACATACAAGCACAGGGAATTTAATATATGACCATATGAACAATATTTATAAATATACATGATCAGCAAAGTATCACATTTAAACTAGATCAGCAAATGTTTAAACCTTTTGTCCTAAATAAAACAGAAACAATCGATCAGTTAGCGACATACTTGGCAATCAATTTACTTTAGATGACTGAATGGATTATACGTTTTAGCTTTGGTGACTGTATATACATGGAAGAGTATGACAACATGTTGTTTTGCTTCTTTTGAATAGAGCAGATATTGTAAAAACTAAAAAGTAGTGAAAGTCACAATCAGGGACCTGTGCACTTTACGGTCTGATGAAAACTTAAATTACATGAGCTGACTCATTCACGCCCTCAGGATTAGGGAGGACTTACTTATTGACGTCATGATTTAAGATTTTGGGGGATTTGATTGATCCATGTATTGGCCAGCTGACCTGGCTTACACTGCAAGAACATAACTCTTCAAGTTATGAACACATTTCAACATTTACAGGCTGATTCTGTGCAGAGGTAAGAAAATATTCATGCAGACTATTTACAATGTGAATGATTATTTCTTTAATAGAAGCATTAATCCAAAACTGTCAACTAATCAATGTAAAAAAAAAAAATCCTCAATTTTGGCGTCTCTGTGTTTGCATGTGTGTGTTTTAGAGAGAGAGCTTTTCATCCTGTAGTTTTGATATTTGGTAGGTTTTTGCAGCTCAATTCTTATGGCAGTTTGAACGTCTGTGTTGTAGAACTACGATGCCAGAGGTGCATTTCACAATTTGTGTGTTCAGTGTCGGACACTTTAGTCTATCTATCCTTTATCCGCTGGCTATTTGTTGCAGATAGGCTTAACATGATAATGGTTTGTTTTCTATTGCACAAGGTTTCAATATTGTTCAGGGTGTTCCTGATGGATCCTTTTGACTTTTTTTTACTCCCCATTTCTCTTACAACCATCCTGTTGTTTTATCCCCTTATATTTCTGAAACAAATCTGTGTTAACATGATGCTACTAAGTGATGCAAAGAGAGAAAAGGTTAAAAAATGTATTTTAAAAATGCATCACCAACTGTTCATCTGTGAAAGGAATGATATTATGAGAGAGTAGTTATAGCACAATGGATCCTAAGCAGGTGTAGGCTCATAACCAACTTATGACTTATAACCAACAAGTCACTGAACATGATCTCACTTAGTTCATCGGTACTTTCTACAGAAAACAAAACAATGTCTACAAAATTTGACTTGGTAACTTTTGTAACTCAAAAGGATTAAATTGCTAAAGCTAAATAAATAGTCGACTGAATCCTTTACAACGCAGGACTAAAGTTTGTGATTTATGCTCGCACTGTACAACTAGATTGTCGGGCACGGCCTGAGAGCTCACACTGCATGAGTTAAATCAGGACGGAGTATCTGCAATTGTCAATAGAAAACTCCACAGGTGGAGGTTGAAGTGAGATCCATGTGTACTTCAGTTGTCTCATATGTGTGGCTCAAATACACACTGGGGGGGAAAACAGTCATCCTCTCTCTCGTACACACGTTCAGTACCACAAATAAACACATCTAGCAGCTGAATCACAACAAATATGCCCTCTCAGCTGGAGGTCTGCAGATCTGCAGAGATTTCCTGCCAACATTTCTTTCATGATATGAGGGGGGAAGACTGATTAAACAGACATGCCTGCTGTTGCCATGGTGATTTAGGACGCTGTCTGTCACTTTTTGTGCAGACACAATCGACTGAAGTCGGGGAATTTGCTCGTGGCTCTGCTCTCCCTGTTTGAGTGTGAGCAGTCGTACGACTAAGAATATCACTTGCAAGAAACCCACCCGAATGGTCGGGAGCAGTTGATCGGCCCGTAATTGGCTGTCGTGCCTCAGTGCCGAATTTCAGCTTGATGACGCGTTGTACAATCTCCAAATTTAGTCGTACGACTCAAAGATCAGGTCTAAGTCAGGCTGAAACTTTACACTGTACGCCTGTCTTTAAACTTTACACTTTTTGGGCAGCTCTGGCTCGGTTGGTAGAGTTTGGAGTCTCTCAACCTGAAGGTCGGGGGTTTGATTCCCAGCTCCTGCAGCCACATGTCCGATGTTTCCTTGGGCAAGACGCTTAACTCCAAGTTGCTCCTGCCGCTTCGTCAGTGGGGTATGAATGTGTATGAATGGGATTAGTTACTTCTGCTGGTCTCTCTACATAGCAGCCTCTACCATCAGTGTGTGAATGTGTAGGTGTAAATGCGCTTTGAGTAGTCAGAAGACTAGAAAAGGGCAACACAAGCTCAAGTCCATTCACCATTTATACTTTCATGGCAACAGTAAACTATAAAACCTTCTAAAATCAACCTGCTAAGCCATTATTCCTCACATTCAACCAATCCTTTTCGTAACTAATTAAATAAGAAAAGGTTAAACAAGACTACACAAATCATGACAAAGGCTTTCTCCATTCTCATCGTCAAAGTTTGTTGACTTGCTTTTTAATGCTGCTGTTTTTGTCCCTTCTCTGAAATGACGTCAAATTAACCGGTTTTCTTCACGTGGATGAACACGATAAGAGGTTGTCCTCCAGGTCCTGAGATCAGCTCAGCGTTCTCAGAAGCTTTCTGTTCTTCATAGTGGTGGCTTTGCAGTAGAGAAATAACAGATCATAAAATGCCGTAATTGGCCATCAGAATCAATACTCGGCACAGCAGTGTCATAACATAACAGAAATAATTAAAATGACAATACTGCTGCACTCTGTGGGGCCTTGTAGTTGATGGTCATTCTCACCTGATGTTGCTGAGTGTTACACTTTTTTGAATTTCTGGAGTACAGTGATTTCTAAAACACTGACTTGAATCAGCTTCTCGCAGCCCTGAAGAAAAGTAAAACAGATGTGGCGTGAGGAGGTCAGGGATCTGAGGTCAGACTGTGGGAAAAAAGAGAAATATATGCATGCCCTGACACTTTAAAGTTCTTACTATCAGATGACCACACAGAAAGGTTTCCGCCGTCCATTGCTCTGAAAACACACAGTGATCAAGAAGACTGATAGTTTCTCCAGTAGAGGTGAGTGAGTTTTATTTCTAATTTGGCCGTTCAGAACCTCCTGGAGGAGAAAGATCAAGTTCAGATGACCTGCTGCTGAGAAAGATGAGCTGATACGCCCATGACCTGTATTGATTTTTTCTGTGAATGACTGCTCAGTGGTGAACGTCAAACACAGACAGTGGGTGCTGTGTTTGATCCCGACAAGAAAATACAGACAGAAAAAGGAAGAGAGAGGACAAAGGCAGAAAGCAGAGATGAGATAAAAACAGCGAGTTGCAAGGGATACAAAGAAACGGAGAAACACAAGAGATTAAAAAAAAAAAAAAAAAAAAAAAAAAAAAAAGGCAGAGAGAAACAACAGTGGGCAAAGCATAGTGCAAAATGTGTTCTTTAATCCCAAACACCCACACCAAAGTCTTTGAATTTATACATTTCTACAGCCCCTCATTCTCAGGATCTCTTATCTCTTTCTCACATTGAACAGACAGCCTATAGATACGTACTAAAGTATGCAATTAATTTACTAAAGAGGCAAAGAAAAAAACAACAATCACCTCACAGAAAGTGGTTCAGGAGTTTACAAAGAAAGCCTCCAGGCCTCCTCCAGCTGCAGAGGTGGGACCAGAAACTGTGAGTTTTGGAGTCTGAGGTAACACTCTCCTCATTAAAATGCATCGAAATAATGCTGTTACGCAAGAGATGCTCAGCGACTGCAGGCTGTTTGGCATGCATTATAGAAGAGACAGTCAACAGAGGATTTCCCCCTTGAAACTCTTTCTGCTTGAAAATTCATCTCTAAAAAATAGATACGAGTGAACGGAGCCACTGTACAGGAGGAGACGGACTCATCAGACAGGGAAGGTCCATTAAACCTCCTCCTCCTCCTCTCTATCTGTGTGATCGTATCAAAACCTTCATGTCGCTATATACTTGATACGACTTCAGAGTGTGCAGCCCACACACTGAATCTGTTGAGTTTTGTTTTAGATTTCCATCATGATCCATCCGTACTATGTGATTTAACACAAGTTCCCTTTGTCGATGGTTTGCAAGAACTTATCCTCCACTTTGCCAAAGATAGTTTTCTATTGATTTAAGCTTTGGCTCTGCCTGTATCAGCATTAATAATTCATCTTTTTAATTTGAAGAGTGCACCATTTGTACTTTTATTTTCCTATCCAAATCATATTAGTGTTTGCTCTCTTCCTTATGGAAGTCAGACATGCATCCGCATTTAAATTTACTCTGGTGTCCTGCTTCAAGTGATTTGCGGTTGTTTTGGGGGTTTTGACTTATTCATGTCATTTTCTCAACAATGGTTTTTCCCAAAATAACGAGTTAATATCATGATAAAGTTTTTATCACAGGAAAACCAACATTGGTATCTTTGTAATGATTTAAATAACTGAGATCTAATGAAAACATCCAAAATGTACTTCTTATCACAGGAAAATAAAGTCCTCTTACTGCTTTTGAACTAGCCATAACATCTAGTGAATATATTTATCAACATTGAAGGAGGCTGGGTGTTCATGCAGCATTAATAGCTGCAGAGCAACCAACAAAAGCAATGAATGATGCAGTAAATGAACTATGAAAAAGAAGAGACGAAGAGCTCCTTTGCAAAAGCAGGTTTCTCACTTTTTGTATTTATTCTTTATTTCAGGAAATCTCACTCAAACGGAAGTTGTGTGGCTTTGGCCCAGTCCCCCATAGTAGTTTGTATTTAGTCTTTTGCACCGTCAACCGTAACCATGAGCAACCTTAAAGGCAAAGTGCATCATATCAAACAGTAACCCTTGTATGCAAAGTACAAAATGTAAATATAAATGTAATTAGCATTAAATCAAATGATGTATATCATCTCAACCTGAGAAAAATAAAGCTCTATAAAATAAAACTTCTCATCTCCATCTTCCACTAACACTTATGGCTCCTACAGCAATAGCACACACACTGAAAATAAAAACCATAAGAATATGTCTTTGACCTAATCACAGACGTTCTGGTATTCAGTACAACAGCAAGAGTGCACAAGGGATCGTTCTTGATTTAAAAATGATCGTGTCCAATCTAATCTGCAATATTTTGTCTGTCAATTGGGATACTCCATGTGTAAATTTGGACCTGTGAAGCCCTCTGATCAAAACTGATCATCAGTCTGGGCCAATGTGATGGAATGACATGACTAAAAGCAGCTGCTGACAAGTCATTTTATGATCACACCTGCTTCACATTAAACAAGTCCACCTCAACGCTCCTTCTCAAACCTCTACATTTTCTATCTTGTGTCTAAATGTCCTTTGTTGCTTTGTCCGGTCAGTCAAGACACTTCCACCCAGGTGGGATCTACAACTGGGTGAACACGGCCGTAGACATCAAATCCCTCACATCAGCAGAGCCTGGGGCAAAATACAGCCGAACAGGAATCGCTGATGGTCGGACAATGACACGAGAGATGGATGAGGCTTTTAAAGGAGCTGGTGTATTGAAGGCAGGGCAGGTTACTGTGCACAGGATGGAGGAGATTGGTTGAGAAACAGAACAGTAGGAAATTTCAAGTGTTGATGCTGTTTTTTTTTCTTCTAACTCATTTTGAACTTCTTAGTAAAATCCTGCAGCTCTCTCAGCTACATGAGTGAAGATATTGTATTATTAATAGTGAGAATAAGCAGATGCTCTTACAGCTCTCAAAATTATCTGTAGCTGTATCTACAGTAGCCAGTAATATACAAAATATGTAGGACAAGCGTGCATTCCCCCCCAGTTGTTTACATCTTCACATTTAGCTGCAGCATTGGATAGTATGCGTGTGTGTGTGTGTGTGTGTGTGTGTGTGTGTGTGTGTGGATGAAGGATGGAGTAGTAGGGAGCGCCTGTATTGGACGGACGGGAACGGTCACGTGACTCTGACAGCGTGCTCGATTTAAAAGAAAGAAGAGGAGAGAGTTGAGCATCAGATACGTGCTGACGAGCAGGCTGAGCAACAGAGACAGCAGCCCGAATCTACTCTCTCTCCCCCACCTCCACCTCTCCGCTGTTCCACCTATGCGACGATTATGATATCCTCCCCTCCTCTTATGCGAAATTAAAACCACTGACCTTTTTTCCCCCCCGCGCGTGCATCGCCAAAACAGCAGTGAGGGAGCGCGTGCACACACAGCATCATTCATTAATCTCTAAAAGGTAAGAGAAAACTACTTTTTAAAGCTTTGATTGAGGCATAACTGTGGTGTGTCTAATCTCGCGGTGTTCCGCGTGATCCTAAACCAATTAACAACTAGAGATTTGTTTGTCGTAGACTAATATGTTGAATAAATCTTACTAATATGCTTTGGTCGAGCACGTGCACCTGACCATAAGAGTGCGCAGTAATGAAAAGTGGGTTAAAGCGGTGCAACTATTTCAACGCACATTATTAAATATTGTGTGTTTATTAAGACTTCAGGCTGTAGGATCATTCAAAGTTACTGCAGCAGCTTAATTAAAACATTTGATGTGTTTTTAATTCAACTTCTGCCTGTAATTGCAAAATCCCCGTTTCCAATTAGCAACCCACAAATAACTAAATAGGTAGTTTAAGTGTTTGAACATGCAGAGGCAATACTGGTTAAACTAAGTCTATTATAATTCCCTCTTCTGTGTTGGGTGCTGTATTTTTTCTAACAACTCAAATATTTTTCAATGTAAGACTGAAAACATCCAGCAAACAAAACAAGTTAATATAACTTTATAAAATCTCACTTTAAACTTAGAGTTGATTTTTTTTCTTGCAGCGATATTACCAAACCTCCTTCTTCTTGTATGTCCTGCTTTGATTGTCATATCCCATTTGTTGGATAGCCTATATCAACATCTGATTACAGGGGCACCCTGCTGGTTTCAGAAATTAGTTTTCGCTTTGAAGGCTTATATTTTGAGTCTTTCTGTGGCAAATCTTCACAGGAAAATGTGAGCTATGCAGCTAGACAATTTGCCTTTGTCCTGCAATGCCTCAGAGCAAGACGTGCATCAGCTAGCGAAAAAGTGTGGTTATATTTGTATATAAATATATATACAAATATTTATAAAATCATTACTGCTAAATATGTCAGCTGCCGCACCTGCAGACTCCACTCTGCAGCATCAAGCTTCATGAGTTTTTTTTTAATGAGTGTTTTGGATGCAGATTTGCTCCATCAGATAATGAAGAGGAGTGAGAGGTTGATTCTGTATTAGAGTAATTGCTCCTCCACAGTCCACAAGGACAGCTTGTGCCTGTCTGCATCCTAATGACGACCTGCTCAGTCAGAGATTGAACCTTCGCCCTGGGTGTCCTGGACGCCCGGCGGGCTGCAGGCTCACGTCATGACCTCCCTGCACACCTGACGTGCTGGTCCATCACCTTTGCTGAATGTCAAACCTGCTCTATCCTCTGCCAGGTTCTCCTTTATTATCCCCAGTATTGTTATAAATAAGACGTATGCTTCATTGTTTACAGCTTAAGTCAATAGTGCTTTTTTAGTTTAGAGGGGGAAAAGAATGTAACAGAAGTGTGTAATTTAGTGACTAAACTTCATTTTTATGTCTGGTTTAGCCTCCGTTGTCGTTGTGCTAAATGGAGGAATAATGCTCACTTTTTGCAGGTGTAATAAGTAAGAAATCAGTGTTTTTGTTTAATGGGTTAATGGAAGCGAATGAACTACATTTTTCTGGCCAGACATTGACAAAAAAATTGTTTTTGTATTGACTAGAGCTGTCGGGCAGAAGCAATTAGATAGTCGTATTTTTTGATGAATATTAGAGGAAGTTGACCCTCTGGGGTGGCTGTGGCTCAGGAGGTTAGGGAGATAGTCCATTAAGCAAAGGTTGGTTGATTCAAATCCTGTTGTGCTTTTAGGACCGATTTATAATGCTATGATTCACTATGATGGCGGACATTGACCCTTGAGCCCTCTCCAGTGTTGTGATTTATAAAGACAACGGCAGAAAAAATTGTGTTGAAACATAAAATGACTATGTTCTGTTTGAAAGTCCTTCTTACAGCCAATCAGGGGTTTTAAAAGCATCTAGTCGAAAGTTGTTTTTCCCAGAATACCTTCTTTTGACTTTTCACCTTTATTGATAGGACAGCTGAAAAGAGACAGGCAATGTGGGGTCAGCAAAGGGTCAAGGTCGGGAGTTGTACCAGTGTGTCGAGGACAAGCTGCAACCTCCAGTGTTAAAAAGTAAAGCCAATGGGAAGTGCAAAAGACATGCAGTTCCTTTGAGTGTTCACTCAAAACTGGCTCCAAAAGCCCTGGATGTCCCATTAACACCCACGTTAAAAATGTATTACTCATCCGTTTTGATTTTATTCAGGCTAAGAGCTGTGCATGAGTTTGCATAATTAGAGGTGTGGCTGAGTTGACTGACAGGTGGGTGCGTTGTAGCTGTTTGCCATGGAGGCTTAAGGCAGGCCTCAGCTCCACCTTGATGGGCTTCGATAGTCTGCTTCAGAAAAGCCACTGGGTGATGTCACTGAGACTACGGCCATGTTTCATACAGGCTGTGGTTAGGTACTGGGCCTCTCCATATTGCACTTGCTTTATCGTCACTAAATGTTGCTTTACGATTGCTGCTACGGTTTAAAGAAAGGAAGGTCGCTGTCTAGACCAGGTGTGTAATCCTGTACTAAAAATGGTTTTGAACATGAGAGCTTGAGATATCGCTGTCACTGTAAGTTTTGTGGTTTTGATCCATTTTTTTTATGTATTCACCGACAAAATGAATGAATGAACTGTTTAACTACAACTGAATCTGGTTGCCAATTTGTAACAACCACAAGCACTGCATTTTTCAATGATGATTGCAAACTATGTATCAGCCAGGTCACTCCTAGGTTAGACGCCTCAGTAGTTCAGGACTACACTCTTCTCCTTTAACTGAGCACTGAAGCAGACAGCAGCGGAGCAGCCAGCAAACTGAAGTTTTGCATCCTCACCTCGCACTGTCCTGCATTCTGCTGCCCTCCTTTTCTGTCACCCAGAACACCCTCTCTGCTTTCATCAAAGTTTAAAGACTCGGTTTGTACAGTCTACAGCCTGTGATGCTGTTGCTTCTGCATTGCTAAGGTCAGTTTAAGGACCTGCTCGTGTGGCAAATTGAGAAACAAAGCGTCGATTCCGCCCAGCCAGGCCAAGAAAAGACCTCAACTCCTTCTTGGTACTGGGACGTGGACAATCCCACCACTATATGTCCTCTTGCATCGCAATTGTCATAAGCCCATTTGGCAGACATTGTCCGACAATTTATTCCCATCCGTCTAAGCAAGACTCTGAACCCTAAGATGCACCAAATTGAAAATCCTTATCTTCCATAGAGTTACTTCTCAAACAAATTGAACAGCATTTTATTCATAATGCACAGTATGTAAAATCCGCCGCCAGGGGGCTCTCACGCAAAAGATGATGTCGAGGCTGCTGGGGAATCATGGGAGTGACGAGAACAAATGTCCAAGACCAAATATCTGTAAATAGAAACAGAATTTCTGTTGATCTACTCATCTATTGTAAGAATAGTTTACATTTATTTTCTTATAGTGTTTTCTAGTCCCCAAACCTTTTTCTCTTTTGTAATTATTTATTCAAAATGCCCTATAAAACTCAACTGCATTGGTTTTGCATTGAAAATGGACGCTGTCAAATGATGTCTTGAGTGGACACAGACCCTTAGTCCTTTTTTTCCTCTTGTTTTTAAACTGTTGTTTGCACAATAAGGAGGAGCACCTTTGGTTCTAAAGCTGTGCAAAGACAATAAAGGCATTGTGCTTGAGTTAGCGGTCTGTGTGGATGAATTCAGAGAGTTTCATTGTCCTTTATATATTTAATAATGGCCTTATATATGTGGGATCTTTGAGACTTGAACAGCTTGTTGTTTGCCAGCAGCGTTGGACTGAGTCCAAACACTGGGCAACTCAATCAGCAGAGGTTTGAGAGAGGCATTGTTGGAAAGTTTCAAACAATCACAACCATTTTCTTTTTGCCCTTTCACTGTGTGTACTTTTATTTTCCCAAAGCTCAGCTTAAACCCGCCCTTTCAACAAATGATTATACAGCATTAAAGGTTTCAGAGCAAATGTCGGCTACCTGCTCTACTGCGCCTGTGGCCTCAAATACTTTGATGAAATCGACCACAAACTCGTGAACTCCGATCAATAAACACTGAAGAAGGAATTAATTTTCACTCCCGTTCTGTGTCGCGTACAGGAGGGACACAAATTCAAAGAAAAACACTTTTCACGGCTGTGAAAGCTAATAGATTCATTTATCAAAAAACAATCACTTTGCCTGAATGGGAGGCTGAAATGTGTCCTACTTCCTGCAGCCTCTTTTGTTCTTGTTGATGTCAAGCAGTTTTGCTTTATTCCCTCCATGACATGTCTTTAATTTAAGTGACTGTGATGTGTTTCCAGTAATCATTAAAGCTTTTAGATGGCAGTTTCTTTTGTACAGGCATTTCTCTAGCTTTCTTTTTTATGAATTGAGAGAGGACGGGAGGGAGGGATGATGGTGGTGGGGGGCGATAGGGTCCTAAGTCCACCCTAAAATGAGTCCCTCAAAGACTTTTATACACATAGATAATTGGATTTAGTGAATACCTATAAAATCATTGTTTTATTTGCTTAATGGCTTCAGTGACATCATCGATTATGGCCATTGAACTTTGCTGCTTGTTGTGAGTTTGAATTGGTCAATTGGTTTCATTGCATGTTAACCTGTTTGGGACAATGTTTAACTTTGTTACTTTAACAGTTCCTAGTCAACAGGTTACTCAGGAGTGGAATTAATTTATTCAAACCTGTTTTACAAAAATGTCCTTCTGATTAACTGATAGTGGACTGTGTTACTTTTCTGTAAAAAAAGGATGGTGAATGGATGATATTGATGAGTATCACAGATGATGAATGGCAGCAATGAGGATGCCAACATGGAGCAGATATCTATTGCCAAACATGGAGGTTTACGAGGCTGATGAGTGAGACTGTCTGTCAAGCTTAACGTATATCGTAAGTTAGCTTAGTGAGCTAAGAGTTACCTAATTGTGTGATGTGCTGTGTGCCTTGCTAACTTTGGCTTCAGCTGGCTGGCAGCTGCTAACAAGCAAGATTTGTTTACGTCTGTGTCCATTGAATAGATGAATCTATTTGAGAGGAAAGTACTTAACTCAAGCAGTGCTGCTGCCGAGATCATTCACAGCCATGTTATTTGGTAAATCCATGGTGGATTTTGTGGCGAAACGATTTGGATCTTGTTGTTGTTTTTCATTATTTTCTGCTTGCATTTGTTTTATATAATGCCAATAATTGTTCCCACTTGCCTCATGCTCTTTTTTGCCAAAATAATGTTTTTTTTGTTTGGTTCGCCGCTTATCATAATTTACTTGCAGAGCGGTTCAAACACTTCCACACATTTGTAATGTAAAGAAACTTCTGCTCTCAAGTCATGCTTTTTCTCACACACACAAAAAAAAGCTAAGCAAACATCCTTTAAATGACCCGCGGCTAAGCTGCTTAAATTCCGATATGATTTATGTAAGAAGTGCTGTCCTTTGACAGTAATGGATGAAGTGAAACCATTAAAAGGCATTTTGACTTTCCAAGAAACGTCTTCATATTATTATTAAACCGTCCCTTTACTGCAGATGTGCTTCTTTGTAAGAACTCAAACTTTCAAGGACGTCAATCTGTCACTTTAATGAAAGCTGCTGAAGAAATTCACACTGCCATTGTGCCTTGACATTAAATAAAACAGAGTGGCAGCAATTAATAAAGATGGAGATTTAAGACTCTCAGAGGTTACAACTATTATAGCACTGGCCTGATTTGGATGGATGTGGGAAGGAAGATGCAGGATTTTAACGATTGGCTGGAGGGATGGATGCATTATTCATGAACAGAGTCGAATGCTTTTTTTTGGCATTTTGTCTTATATTTTATGTTCTTAATGATGGCAACAGTAAACCTTGAAAAAAATGAGAGGGTTGCTAGTAACCTATGGGGTTATTACTTTGCGTTCAATTTACTGATAGAATGAGAAGTATTCTTGAACTGCATTGTATCCAAAATACGTAAGGTTTTACTCTCATTTTACATCAATTTGTAAACAAATTTTTTTTTTTAACTCAAGTGTGGTCTTATCCAAAGACTGGCCCAGGATCTAGATCAGTGTGGAAGGGGTGTTAGGGGTGCCACTCTAAAATGGATTGGCCAAACCAGATGCCACCTAATTAGCCTCATCTATGAATGTATTTCTGCCTTGTCACAGGCAGGAATTCAGTTCAAACCAATTCAATGGATCTGTTGCAACAGGTTGCTAGTATTTTCTGCTGCTTTTCAATGAAGCACATTTTAGTTGTTGGACTTCTTTTTCTCCTTTACCTTAAAGGTCCCATCTTACACGTTTTCTGGTTTTATATGCCATTTAGTGTGTTTTCCAAGTGTCCTGTGCATGTTTAGGCACATCTATGTGCAAAAATTCAAAATCTGCGGAAATGCGGCTTCTCCTACCTCCTCCTGTTAGCTGTAGCATTAGCTGCATGTAACGCTCGGTTCTAGCCCCCCTCGATAAAAATTTGTCAGTGCGGCGTCATTGTCAGTGTGAGATCACTGATCTAAGCCCATTGGCTCGTTGTGGCAAACCCTGCAGCTCATGTTGAAATTTCCGAGACACGTGCTGAGCGACTGACCAATAACGACAGAGCGGATCGGCAGACCAATCAGAGCAGACTTGGCCCACGTGGGGTCTAACAGTGTGGGCTCAACAGAGTGTAGCTGACGGACTCAGAGTGTAGAGGGAGCAAGGAGGAGCAGTACATGAAAACAGACACTTTTTTCGGACTTTAGCTATTGTGAACGTACAAAAGTAGGTACATAGATTAAATATACGAACCCCAAAAAGGGCAGAATACGGGCTCTTTAAAGAAGTAGGCGTGAAGATTTATATTTTGCCTCTTTGTTGTGTTATTTAAAGATGTACAGATGTACACAGGAATGTAGCAATAGTAGTAGGGTTGTTCCTAACAATAGTTGAAAGGTAAGAAAAGTCTCAGAGAACAGTCAAAATTGAGCACAATTTATCTAAGATTGTCTACGGGTAAACAGTGTTATTTGGTTTGCTGAGTGTGGCTAACTTTAGCAGTGCTAGCACCACCAGCCTCCAGTCCTCCCTGCAGGTGAATGTCCACATGTCTGTGCTAAATGTAGTTACACAATCCTCAGGTTGGCATGCCAATTTAACTTGACACAGCCATTTTCATCTCAATTTATTAGATCAAAATACTGCTAATCCGGGTTGCATTTAGGAGACGCTAAACCGTTTAGGTTGCTAGTTTACCTCTGAGTAGTAGAGCGGGGAGAGCAGGCCCGTTAACTGGAGCTACAGACAGTCTATGGCTACAGCCCTAGCTAGTAGCGGTAGGCTGTTATGTAATTTGAGTGCAACATTTGACTGGCATTGAGGGCTACAGTATTTATCATTTGTTTAACTGTGTAGTTGTTTTAGTGCCTATTCTAGGCTGATGACATTTAAACGTTTGATCAACTACACGCACACATCCTAATCAGCTTGTTTACACACACCACGTTTGCATAAGTCCTTCCCTTAGTTGGGTGTTCTCACTCAAAATGTCTGGATACACCCCAGCTGAGGATACAGGTTTTCTATTAAGGGGCGATTTTTCACAAACACCCTGAATAAAACTGTGTGAGCAAGTGGAACAAATGAAGGGATTTTACATCATGCAGACATGAACATAAAAACACTATTTGTTGTTTTGTTATATGGTTGTGCACAAGACTAGAAACATTTCCTTCTTTATTTTAGACAAAAACAAAAAAAAGGGAGAAAAGTGTGAATTAAAAGCCTTTATTTCTTATTTAACGTATTTAAAGTGCAATGTATGCCATGTTCTATGTAAGTCTTCTATAGCAACATGCAGGGCATTAAATAGATTATAGGACCCCGCCTGTCAGATGCTGTAGATGTCTTTGAACATTAGTCTCGTTTTATGGCCAACAAGTGACCCACCTCCCATCACACACACACAGATGCACACACAGAGACCTTACTCCATGTGTCTTTTCTTTAGGCTATTTTTTCTCATCTGAGGCAACTTTCTCTGTGTGTTAGGATTAACAACGTAGTGAACAATAGGAAATCACTGTTTATCCTACAGTTATGATTAATGGCTTGCCTCGTAGATTCCCCTGAAAGCGCCTCCTGCTGTGTTACAAAAGGAGGATCGATGCCACTTTTGCCAAGCAGGAAATCCATCGCTTCTCAGAACTCTGCTTGAACAAATGTTATCAGGATAAGATACAGGAAAACAGCTTGTGTACTTCCGAAGAAGCCATCTAGCTTCTGTGCATGCACCAGAGCTTCTGACAGATTGTAGGACATGTGTAAAAAAGACTCCAAAACTGACTGACAGCTCTGGACAAAAAAGAGCATTTGGTAATTTTCTTTCCCAGATGTAATGCCGTTTTTAGAAAAGCACAGTTTGCTTTTTTTAATGGATATTTTTCACGACCATCTGGCACGATTTCTTGCACAAATGTCCCCCAGAAAATCACCATTATATATCCTGTTTTTAAAGTTATATGAAGACGTTTGGTCTCTTCATTCCAAAACCAATGATGAGAGCTCGTAAATGATGCAACGTTAAAGTTTTAAGCTCCTGTAAGTAAGGGGTTTGCTAATTAACTGTTATATAATAATTTGATGCAACGCTGAGTTAGATTGTGTCTGAACCCTTAAAACAGAAAGCTTACAGTTCTCTCTACGACATGATCACATGTCTTGGATGTTGACTTTCTAACGTCCACTTTTCTCCATCAGAGCAGAACGGAAAGGTAGAGAGAAATAGCGTTTGAAGCTTTTGTCCGTCTGAATGAACTGTTGCCCACTGTTCTCTACAATCACCCACCCCTTCTCTTAATGACCCTGATTAGATGTTTGAATGTGACTCCATTATCTCAGCGAGCTGTGCAGCTGAGTCTGTCTGCTGACGACTCAGGTTGAATGTCATCACTAATTACAAGTTTTAAACCTGCTATTGTAACACACACATGGCTTTATTGGTTCCCATTGTATCAGTAATGTCTCTTACCTTTTCAAAGGTTACAGCGACTTTCTTTTCTGTCACAGGGAACAAAATACTAAAACGATCACTGGAAATAAGCTTTGCATTCTCTTAATTTATTGTCCCTTAACCTCAAGCAGCTTGTTTTAAAACCAGCACATGTAAATTCCTCGCTTTGATCTGTATTTAGATTTTCCTTCTTTCCCCTCCTTTGCTTGTTATTGTTTGAAGAATACTACGATGATACCTCGTGCAGACACATCAGGAGATAAGAAAGATAACATTTAGTGGCAGTAGGATTGCTTTAGTGCCATCTTTATAGACAGCTATAAGAGCGTTGTGGGCTGGTAAGTCATTTCAACTAGAGGCCGACCAATTAATCCGTTAATATTGGCTAATTATCGGCTCATTTTATTGCAGATATGCGCCGATATTAAATGATTTATTCTATATAAAAAAGCAATTCTCCCCATGTAGTTTCACAAAAATTGAACTTCTTTTGCAGTCCCATCAGTAAATGGCAATTTTTTTTTTAAGAATGGGAAATATATTAGTGCTTTTTGTTATATAGGAACCCAGAAGCAGACAAAGTTGAAAAATTTGAAGGAGATTTATTTCAGGGCCGAGTGCTGGCTGGCTGTCTGGCTGGTTTGGCATTTCCAACATGGCAACCACCTTCTCTAGGCTTCATAACGCCTCAACAGAAACCAATGGTCGATGACAATGAGACTACATCCATGTTTATGAAGTCTGCTTGGGGTATTTACCTTTACAATTCAGTGTACAGTTTTTGAATTTAAATGCTAAATAAATATTTATCAATTAAAATATCACCTTAAAAGACAACTATGAAAAAAAAAATCACCAGGGGCATCAAACGATATATTGGTCACATTCATTTTCTTTATTTTCCTCTTTTTATGTCTTTGTGTGAAAGGTTCATGTGAGCACTCAGACTGCAGTCTGTTTATATTGTTATAAATCTAAGGATGGATGCACTCTGCTATAAAAGGGAAACTATAGTGTGGCACTCTGTGGTGCTATCAAGGGTCCGATTTCAAGTAACTGCTTTATAGTCAGCGAGCAGCACTCGAGCGGCACGGTCATTTCCCTCCTCCAATAGTAGTACGGCTGTATTTGTCTGCGAGTGTAATGGATGTCCACCAGCCAACTTTGCACTCTTCCAAACACAGGTCTGCGTTAAGTGTTTTGGGAAGGACACTATTTGCTCCTCCTTGTGCCACTGATTTGTTCTTTGATAGCTTTTCCTCTGTGGTACACAATATCAGGGAATCCATTATCCCTCAGGCAGAGACAGAGCACCTTAACAGAAGTACCTCCGCTTTCATTGCAGACTTGTTATCACAGGATGAGGCATTATGCAGCACATTATCACACTTTTACATTTTTCTATGAGTCTCACAAATCCCTCCATCTGCACTTTCGAAGCTAGAAAATGTCAGAAAAAAATGAGGTTTTATCCTGAATCACACGCAGCCAAAGTCATCTCCTCCTCTGAGGAGGAGCATCAGCACAGCTGCTCGCAGAAGAAGCCAGATTTCTAGTTAATGTGAGACATTTTGTGGGGAGGTTTAGAGGAGTAGTATTGGGCATCTGTGAAACATGAGCAGCATCTATTCATTATCTTAAAAGTAGAGACCTGGAACCATTAGTGGGAACAATGCTTTCCTGCTGCAGGCTGTAATTAAGAACAAGGTTCATTCATGGCCACTGACCCTGTGAAGGCTGCTGATTTTCAATACTGTTCATATTTTCCTTCATAAGAGGTTTAAGTTGGATTTAAAATTTTAGAAGATGAACCTCTTAACTGAATTCTCTTCAGCCTGGATCTGAATAACATGTAGTACCTTAATAGTATTCTCTGTCTAATTACTCCGACTGTATGTCTGAACTATCTTGGGGAAAGTTCCTGATTGAAGCTTCTCTGACGAATTTAGACTTGATTGTTAATGGAGCCAAAACTTTTCAATACTCCTGACTACTCAAAGCGCTTTTACACTTCAGATCACACCTACACATTCACACACTGATGGTAGAGGCTGCTATGTAAAGTGACCATCAGTATCGATTAATTACATTCATACACATTAAGACACCGCAGACAAAGCAGCAGAAACAACTTGAGGTTAAATGTCTTGCCCGAGGACACATCGTACATGTTGCTGCAGGAGCTGATGATTGAAACCCTGACCTCCAATTTCAGAGACAATGGACTCTACCACTGATCCACAGCCACCCCTTTAGCCACCCAGCCACCCCTTTGGTCATGGTTGTGAGTGGACTCGCATGTGCTGAAGAAAAACAAAAAAGAAACAGGGTTTGTGATATTCAGATCTATTCTAGTGATCAAATCTCTAAAAGGGCTTTCATATTATTGTCTCAGGTTGTCAGTTTTCATTGAGACTACAAAGTTTGCATTTATTTGTAATGATGAAACTTTCTAATGTAGTTGACATTTGTTGTATTCAACCAGAGTTTAGTGATGACAAACTGCTGCAGAAAACATCTTTAAATGTACAGTCCAGTCCAGGACCGCTCCTTTTCCCTGCAGCTTTTCACAATGTTAAACAGAAGCTACTCTTTAATGTTTTCAAAATGGACTCGGTAAGGTGCAAAGCTGTCCACACAAAAGATTAGCTTCCAGACATAGCCACTCTGGTCTGTACTAGGGGGTTTCATTACATTTAACAGCTAATAAATTAGTTTGTTTTGCAGAATCACTGTGCTGAGCTGCTAGAGACGAGAACATGAAAAATGTGTTGGAAATTATGATAATGACTACTCGTTTATCTCTCATACATATCCCAGAGTAATTATGTTTATCACATTCAAAATGTGCACAATGATTAGTAAATGTAAATTGGTTATGAAACATTGGGTCACAGTGGGAGGCTGTAAATAACACAGACATTAGCAGCCTGGTGTTTGGTGCTGTGGTGAGGGATGACATATTCCTTATCGTTTATATTTATGAAAACTGTCAGAGAAATGCGAACAAGATGCCAAGGCAGAGCACATCAGACTGCAGGGTCCCAGGCTTGGCTGGTAATGTTTTTCGGCAACAAACAGTGGAGGTTTATGGCTCTGTGATGGGCCCTGGCTGTGGCAGGAAGCTTTATGATTACGACTTCTGTAACTGTATGAATGTCCATCTGTCCCAAAAATGTGGACACAAAAACATCTAACAAGACCCAAGAATGAACTGATTGGATTCGGGTTGTCAAAGTTCAATGTGATCTCTTTACTTTATACTGATAGCTTTAGAATTACTTGACTAATTATGGGTTGATTACAGGTTCTAAATTCTTGAGATTCTGTCTTTTGGTTGCAAAATGCAGCAGAAATCAGTCAGGATTAAATCTCTGTGAGGATTTTTTCAACTTTAATGGAGTTTCGCAGTCCATAAAAGTTGTATGTATCTGCCAGAACCCGCTGTGCTGACATGAAGTCATTTGTGACGCAGTATGTCGACGAGGACCATGGCAGACGCAGCAAGGGATCAAAGTTTGTTTTGTCATTATCTTTTTTGCGTGCATTACCCAAAGTGTCACCCGTGCAGCAATGACATTTCATGCAAGGGAAGAAGCTTGTAACATGATGAAGTATTTATGGTAATACAACACGGCGTAAATTTGATGGAATGCACCGTCTTCGACGTGGGAGGGTCTACAACTCCCAACAATGCCCTGCTCACTGCTAGCGGTAGCATCTGTAGCAATGTCTCATCACACAAAGATACAAAACACAGAGTTTAGTACTCTTGACTGCGACAATCAGTAAAGGATAAAGAAACTTGACTCAACTTGAACGTCATCGCCCCGCCCACTCGCTTGTGGTTTTTAATAACTGCTGCCTTCACACATCGGCTCACTCTGACTTTTCAAAGACATTTTGCTCAGAGGCTAAAAAAAGTCTGCATAAAGTTTGGTTGAACAGATTCAGCTGTTTGAGTTCACTTATACAGTCCACCTGGACATTGACATGACCTTCATTGGTACTGTAGAACATGAGTCCACTGTATGTGTTAAAGGGCCGGGGGTGTTTCCAGAGGGGTGGCATGCGCCCCCCCTTGAAATCTAATTGGCCATCTCAGGTGACAGCCCTGGATTTCTTGACTGTGATTGGTCATTTGCCTTGCCAGAGGTGAAACTTATATTGAAATCCACGCCTAATCATTATGTACTATCTGTTTTTCCATTGATCTATTATGGTGTTTTTTTTTTTGTTTGTTTTTTTGCTTTTTAAGTGAAATGAAATAAAAAAAACAAAATAATGTTCTAACATATTCTGAAACACTTTGAGAAACAGTTTAGAAGAACTGCAGAATCTGATAACTCTCACTGGGTTTGCACTATATGTTAAAGTTATATTATGCCAAACGTTACGATGTGATGTCTTCTGGAATTCAGAAGAATGAGACAGCCTTGATTTATATCTTCATCGATCAGCTCCTCCATTCTGAGAGCTTAACAGTGTTCATCGATCAGGCACTATATCATAAGTGAAAATCCTTTGCAGAGTCTCTGAACATTAGCTGTTATGCAAACAAAGAGGAGTCACTGTTTGTGTGTGTGAGGAGGTGAAAGGGGGATTGGAGGAGTCTGGGACTGCTGAAAGGTCAGGAGGGAGGAATGACTTCAAGATAAGAGTCATCATGAGCTCTGGGGCAGACGGGCAATGTTGACTGCACAACCCCCCACCCCGCACACCCATTACTCATGCAGCATGAATACCCTGTATCTGTCACCTCTGTAATGAAGGAGTGTAAAGACAGCCACCTCTGAGTACACATGCACACGCACACATACACACACACACACACACACAAGTGTTTTTACCAAACTCTCTGAATTAGTGGCATGGTAGCAAAAATTAGACGTGTGCACAGGCTGTTTGCCATCATGATTTTGCTGCAGTGATAATGAACATAATTTTAAACCTTGTTGCCGTGCATTCATTGTCAGAAGAGAAAACACTTGTTTCAGCCTCCATTCTCTTTGACTATGTATAAAGATGCATGACATGTCTTCACCTCCTTTTATTGCACAAAAGTGAAGCCATAATCCTCTCCTTAAAGAGCCAATCCCCTTTACTGCAGCCAGCCAGTAGGCAGAGCTCCAGATGTTTTAACTGTTTTGGCAGACTTTTAGGGAGCTGTCAAGTCGTTAATCTTGTATATAAGCTTCTGTTTTATTCATATTCCCTGCCTTCAAAATGGCAAATTATTTCTTAAAAAAAACAAAAAACCTTGAACTTTAATACAAACTACACGCATCATCTGACTGTGCTCTCTGGAGGATTCATGTGATGTGATGTATATAGTGCCAAAGAGGCCTGTGGGTCAGAGCAGCCAGAAAAACCTTTGTTGCATACTGCAAAGTAAGAACAGATCTGGTGTTCTGAATGCTGTATGGGGATGCTATTTCTTTGCCCAACATACTAAACAGCATGTTCTGTCAAATGTAAGTGGCTTGTTTGTATGTAATTTGCACATGGCACTTGCGGCTGCTGCCTTTATATGGGTGTATTATATTTGTGTATTGAGGTGTTTCTGTATGCAAATCGGCTGGCACACATTCAATTTAAACTCAAACACGATCCATCATCATATTAAGGAGGGTAAAAACAGACATGGCTGATTTATGTATTCCTCTGATTGATTTGTGCAAAAACAAATTTAAGATAAGAAATAAGAAACATTCATGCATGAGGCCCAATGATTACAAGATGGGATGTGTCGGGATCTGTCCGATTCTGTTCCTCAGGTGATTGATTGGTTGATGATGTCGTGATTTCACTTCACTGTGAACAGAGCAGCAGCTGAAATTGTTGATTAAAGGAGCAAACCTTAAGAGAAAGATTTTAGAGAAAACAAACTCTGTGTTGACCGTAGTAAAGATGAACGGGATGTATCCATAAATCGTTTACATGACGATTTTATCACAGCAGCACATACAGCAACAGTACGGCCGTTTTTGACGTAACATGCACCCCATGTTTCTATGGCAACGTCAAGGTGGCCGCTATGACAAGACACATCCCGTTACAACTATATAATTACAGATATCTCTGGCTTTGGTAACTATTGGAAATATTCGAGATACTGAAAGTACTCAACAAAAAAAAATATATATCATAGATGTAGTCAATTTTCAATTAATTTAGATAATTTAGTACATATTGTACGTTTAAGGGTTCTGGTTTCTGTTGGCGTCTGGGTAGTTTTGTCTCATCAAGCCTCACTGGGCATTGGCTTTATGCAGGGAAACCATCTGTGTGGAGAACAAAAGAGAAAGTCAACGTTTAATGACATGAAAAAAGTAAACGGAAATTTGATGAATAAATCTCATCTATGATGGATTTAAAAAATGAAGGCCGAGGTGGCAGCCAAAATCCTAAACTTTGATTGGCTGTTTGTCGTGTCAGAGAGAATTGTATTTTAAAATCAACTATTTGGGCTGTGTCGCAACAGGCTGCTGGTTACTTCCTTTGTAAAACAATGTGGAATGTTTCCTTTTGTTAGCACTTGAAATTGTGACTGTGGACATCCATCATGTCTTTAAATACTTAAAATAAACAAGCTGAGAAGATTCACATGTTGCAATGTATTATTGGAGAAATGAAAGTTCATAATCTTAATGGTATTTTAACGAACGTTAAAGGTTAAATATGTCAGGTATTTACAGAATTACATCATTAAAGGGTTGGGGTTAGTGATCTGACTTTAGAAAACATGCTGTGTTGAAGTGCTGGGTTCTCAACGCAGCAGCCAGTATGTCCTCCTCCTAAGGTTAGAGTCAGTGCAGAATGGTTTGTGTTTGTTTTGACCAGGGAACCCACACAGTCGTTTTGCCCCTTGCCCCTTGCCCCTCGGTTTGCCAGGGAAACGGCAAACCAACAGGTGCTGCAGCGATGAAAGCAGGAACTGAATCTACCCAACCTAAACTAAAAAGCCTCAACATTTTTCCAATAAGTTCCGCCAGCAGAAAACTACGATGAATAGTAGAAATGCTTCTTAAAAATGGGGGTTAGAATGCAGAAAAGTTTCAAGACTGATAAAGGGCTGACTAAACACTGAAGCTTCTGCGACATTTCAACCTGTGTTACCATCGACTCCAGGGAGGAGGGGGCGGGGGGAAGGCCTCTCTTCAGGGTTTTGAATTTGGATTGCAGTATGCGTTTTGAACACTAGGTGTCAGAGTTACATATTGCTCCTTTAACTTTGCACCTTTGGTTTCCATTTTTTATGGTTTCTCTTTCAAGCTACTTTTTCTAAAGCTTTGTCTCCTTTTACAATATAAAAAACACCACTTACTTGTTTTCCTTAGAGGTAAATCAACAAAACAATGACACGCTTACAGACGGAGGTGAAACCGCAGGGAGGGAGAGCTGTGATTTAATACTGACACCCATTTATATATCTTCCAATGCCAATTAATCATTTAATGAATCTCTATAAACAGAAGTCACAAAACAACCTGATTGTAAATGTCATCTCTCTGCTCTCCTCCACTCTCCACGACTCGTCTCTCACTTGCAAAGTCAGACAGACTGTTAATCACAAAGTCTTAGCCTGGAAAACACATTGTAGCTCTTTGGAATTACTGCTACAGCTACTGATACTGGAAGCCTTTTAAAAAAAGAAAGGTTGAAACTTCTGCTGATTCGCCCAGTGGTGTCCAAGATGTGTTGAATGTACTGTAATCCCCTTCTCTAAAGCCAGACACTTTTCCTGTCTGTATGTAAAGATCTCGAACCGGATTCTGAGTCAGTAAGACTTCACACAGATGATTTACGCTGAGTGCATCTTGCTGGTGGAAGCTCAGCCAAAGCCTCTGCAGTGCAATGATTAATGGAGCGTATTTAAAATAAAGTAAAAAGCAGCCAGCGGTGTAAATCTCAGCCGTCTTTTTTTTACGTAAACCTCGGCCTTGTCACATGTAATAAGACGAAAGAATGGACGCTACAAGGAAGCCAGACAGTTATGACGTAATGAGGGATACAGATGAAAGGTTGGAGGAGCCTGGACCTCAGCACACTCACTACCAAGCCTGCAGGAGGCGTGAGTCAGACCTCATAATGATGAAAAACCGCATTCCCAAAAACATCTTTGAGCTCTCAGTCTGTCTCCCTTAACTTTTCTCTTTCCCTCATACATGTAAATGATGGAAAATATATCTCTGAGATAAAGTGCTTATATCATAAGGGAGTGAATTGTGATAGACTTACAAATGTGCAAATGATCAAACGATTTCTGCTTTAATAATATGTAATATATTTATGCAAAGCCACAGACATCTCTTTCTGCAATCAGCCCTGGTGAGAAAGACTGTTTAACAAGACATACAGTCGAGATGCAGACACAAATAGAGTAGCAGAGAATCTTGTTAACATTCAATGACATGCAAACAGGGATGTTAAGATTGTGACTCGTTTGTCAATGCACTGCGATGGTTTCATTACACTCAGTATATTTCTCCTGCAGAGTACTCAGAATTCCCAGAATGCAAAGGGTTGCAGTATATTTGCATTATTTGCATCTTCAAAAGGAAAATGTGTACCTCACCTACAGCCTTATTGCTTCTTGGCATACATAAACTCACTTATACGCTCGCTGACACGGAGCCGTGTGTGGAGCAAGCAGCGGTGAAATGTCAGCGAGATAAGCAGCACTCCCCAGAGAGCATAGAGGAGGAAAAAAACAATTACAATAATGAGGAGTTGGTGCTGTCTGCTCAGCAGGTAGACCTTCACCTATGATTGCAGGGGACAGCATTAACATGAAGAAAGTGCCTGAGCTGTACAATGAGAATTTATTCTGTTTTTTCCACCCTCCTGAGAGCCTGTCTTTACTGTTTGTTACACAGGGTGAGCTTGAAGGCTGCTGCATGGGATTGATTACTGGGGTAGACCTGTCACTCAGGTTTAAAGGTCACTTAAAATACTCCATTTCATTTAGATAAGTCTCAACTCATGTCTGTGAAGTTTATTGCCAAAAATCCACTCTGATCCTGTATTTGAGCATGTCCATTAACCCCTCTATATCAGCCCTGTTCAGAACAGGCTGTTTTCTGTGTCTGTCGCTTTAAATGAAAGTGAGCTGTGTCTGACCACGCACCCTCTCTGGATGGGCTTGGGTGGCCCTGGCTTTCTTGCACCATGTCAAATAGTTTATGGTAAAAAGGCAGACTCAGAGTGCAAAATAAACGCCAACTTGGGGGAGTGTCACCCACCTGGGGGAGAGGTTACTGCCCTCTAGGGGTCCCACATGAGTGTTGAAGTGTTGATAAACCGGCGCAATCCCTTCCAGTGCCCCACCCAAAGACTCCCAAGAAGTCCATATTCTCCAAACTGCTGTTCACAACAGTCAGAGCCTTCATCTCTACGACTCCAACACAGCGGCTCTCAGCCAGTGGCTTGTGAACCACATTGCCTTAGGAGACCCTACCCTAACACAGCTCATGAGTTTATCAGGACTCACAAACCTCTCCACCACGTTAAGGTTGCAACTCTTGGAGGGGATTCTCTAAAAAGTGGACATTACTAAATGTGGGGTTTGAAGACAGGCTCGGGACACATATTAATGTTAGAAAAACATGGTAAAGTGTGTTTTGAATAATAAGTGTCACAACCCCTAAATTACAAAAAAGTACAATAAACTGCAGCAAGCCTTGTGATTTGTTGGATAATTGCATTGAAAAATCCCCAAAAGCCATAATCAACATAAACAGGGCTGAGGGAGAAGCACAGTGAGGGAATTAGCAGAGGCAGCTAGCAGTACAAACCTGATTATTCATCATTTATGACTTCTTTTTAAAGATTTACTTTTGGGTTTTGTGTCCCTTTATTTATGCTGTACAAATAAAGTATTATTATTATTATTATTATTGTTGTAAAGATAGGACAGTGGATAGTCAGAAATCAGGGATAGAGAGAGATAGATATTTATAGATAATGAATAAACTAATGTTTTTTTATTTTTTATTTTTGGGGGCTTTTTTTGCCTTGATTTTGAGATACCTGTAGGTCAGTGGATAGAGTCAGAAATCAGGGAGACAGAGAGAGAGAGGAAATGCATGCGGGAAAGGAGCCCATGGTTGGATTTGAACCTGGGCTTGAACCTGGGCCACCTGCTTGGAGGACTACAGCCTCTATACATGGGAAGCGCACTCACCACTACGCCACTGATGTTTTGACAACAACCTGATCATCACATGTCTGCTCGTTTACCTTACCTGATTCATGCTGTTAAGTTTGTGATTAAAGTGTCATATCAAACATAAAGAACCACACTAGAAAAACACAATATAACCCCTTATGACCTCTATCACTCAACACATAAAGAAAAGCAGTACTATATCTGTTCTCTACAGTCAGTGTGAACCGTTGCTCCAGAAAACATCACCCTCAGGCCCTCTACTCTTTGATTATGAACGCTTAATTGTGATGACTTTGTTTTCTTCCCAATGTTCCATGTTTTCATTTTCTACCTTCGTTCTCCCGCTTCTCCTCCAAATGTTTTCTGCGCCTGCAGCTCTCGAGGACGTCTGCCTCTGCTAGTGAGAGCTTCATCATGTTTATATTTCCTTTATTTATTTATTTTCATTTTGTCAATCCTTTAGGGGACGTTAGATGAGGCAAAGCATGAAAAATTCATTACGGACATTATTGTTTTGGCTTTTCAAAATTCTAATTATGCAATTATAGTGTCTTTTGTGTTGTGAATATATTCAGCAATCCAGCGTTTAATGACACATTTCATCTTGTTAGTTGTTTGTATTGTTGTCATTTTCTTCTTTCCGGTGTCAGCTTAAGGTGTACTCATGTCAGGCAGGTTGTGCCACACATATACTGATGTTTATTTAGAAGTTCTATTGTTTGTAATGCCCTCTTTAACCCCATCCTCCATGCAGCTTTTTTATGGAATAACTTTCTTTGTGCAAGAGGGATAATGGGAGAGTAATCCTACAAAGCTGAACAGTGTGAGAACGATTTTCTAAAAATCTTTGTGCTTTAGTCCGGGTGTTATTGTCATGGAGTAGTTTACTGCTGCCTTTTCATTTGTTTCTTGGGCGTAATCACTTCAAAGGCAAGACTCTGAATTGACCGTATTGCCCAGTCACAACTGGCAGGAGAGTTCTTTCTAACAAAGAGCACAGTGTGCACAGTGTTAGCCTCATTATATGACAGTAGATGTGAGCAGTGAACGACACTGAGGATAAAGAGGGAATCTGAGATATTATCCCAAACATTGCAAACACCATTCTTCTTCCTCAAACTGCTGCAAATGTAATAGTTCTAACATTTTGCATCAGACACCATGTTCTTAAAAACACTTTAATGTCAAACTACTCTGAGATGGCTGAATATCCGTGAAGCAGACATTTCCCCAGTAAGCATGAATTCTCTCTTGGTGAGTCTAAAAAAAAAAAAAAAAAAAAACAGCTTTCAGAGTTCTGTTTTATCGAATAAAATGTCTCAAACTCTGATGTTCTGTGGTTTATCTTTCCGAGAGGATCTCATTCAGATACAAGTGTCTGAAATGTCTCTAATACCAGTGAGGCAAGTTACATGTAAAATGTAGTAAGCTTAGTTACTCATAGCTTCACTACTAAAAGTCTACCCCCGTTATCATTATCGTTATTGTTATTCATTATATTTTATTTTATTTTATGTACTTTATTAATCCCTGTGGGGAAATTACATTTTTAACAGTCTGTTGTTGAACATGCTACACACACACACATAGACTGAAATACACACAAATGCACAAACAGGATCCTGACATGCATTATTGAAGAGATGTCAGGGTGAGGGGGCCGCCCACAGCGAGCGCCCCTGAGCTGGTGGGGGGGTGTTTGGTGCCTTACTCAGGCGCACCTTAATTGGCAGTGCTCAGGAAGTGAACTAGCATCTCCCCAGCTACCAGACCAATTTACAGATTTGCTTCACACCGGGTTCCCAACCCAAGTCCCTTACAGACTGAGCTACTGCAGTAGTATTATTATAGGTATATTATTTTTAATAAGAAACATCCAGCTGTGATGCAAACTGAACAGAAATATATTTAGTGCTGGAGGGATATGAAAGTGTTTTTGTACAGTGAACTGAATGCACAGCGGCTGAATATATTTTTGAAAACAAAGCGTGTATATTTTTTGTAGAAGTTTGTATTATAGTAGTATTATTATTGGTATATTACTTTTAATATTGACCAACTGAAGACGATGACAATGCTGTTTTTTTTTAGGTTTAGTTGGTACTCCGTTCTGACGTGAGAAGCTACTGAAAAGCCACCTCATTCCTCTGTGATTGTGTGAGTTGAACAATTGTTTGAATTGACAAAGAATAAATCTTATTTGACATTCTTTTCATGGGTGGGCATCAAGGATTAGTCTGTTATAGAAGTGTTAAAGTCCGCTACAAGTACACATCCGTGTATCAGCCGGCCACTTCCATTCATCCTTGCCGGTTAAATAATCGATAGTTAACTGAGGTTAACGTTAACATTAACCGGTATAATCAAAGAACAACATCAGCCTTTTGAAATGCTTATAGATTTGAGTTCTTACGTGGCCCTGATGAGTTAGAAAACACAAAATGACACAAACTAGAAACAAATGATAGAAACTTTTTATGATATTTCACGTCTGTTGTCACTGTTGTAGTGCTCCAGAAGTACCTTGATGTATGTCCAGCAGCCTTTCACAATATGCCTTTCACAACGCCTGTTGCTGCCACAAAATGGCAGCAACAGGCGTTTTGGCTAATGAAATCAAATAAAAACCTATATCTGTCTTAACACCCTGTGGAGGTGAGCTACTTATGGCTATGCGCACCAGATGTAAGCAGAGGTGTGGGTAGAAAAATCCAAATATGTTTTGTTTATCTTCTCCAGCTGCAATCACTCTGCGGGGTGTATGTTTGCCTCCTGCAAGCTGTGGCGCTGAAAGGAGCGAACAAAATGCAAATAAGCTGAGATTTCCTGAAATATTTCATAAAGATGAAGCCTGCCTCGGAATATCTCTCGTCTTCCACCTAAGTCAGAGTCATCGGGGTTCATTTTGCAGTTACGACTCAATTGGTTCTCTTCACAATGGTCAGAAAATTCTAATTTCATCATTCATCGTGCTCCTTCGCCTGCAAAGTCGATGTCTCAGGGATGATTTTCTCATTCCTGCCATCATCAGGTTGTGATTACAGTTGAAGACAAGTCAATTACCTTGATTCTATCTGCCATTTCTCATGAGTAGAACAGGTAAATTAAGATGGTTTGACAGGCTAATTAACTCTACCTCTCATTGTTAATTAGGATTTGTGCACCCACCAGATTTATCAGTGATAACGGTTGATTATGATCATGGCTCTAGCGGCTAAAAATTAAGCCAGAGGAAAAAAAAAGCAGCAGCGGTTTAATCATTAAAATGATGTAGAGTCATGGTAACATTTTGAGTAAGAATATTCTCAAATGAACTCAAAATGCTTTGAACACCTGAGTTTTATTTTACTGCAGGATTCTGGCCTGAAAAACATTCACAACGGTTCCCAAATCAATCCGGACAGTTTGAAGCCAGAGTAAACCTCCAGAGTTTATTTCATTACTTCTAGGCGACGGTGTAATGGCTTTTCCTCTCATAAAATGTCCAAACTTTGGCTTAGCCAGGTAGTGGTATGCTGCTGTCTTGGCTCCGGTCTCAAACGATTGCTGGGGGATAAAATGCGTTAATCTCTGTACGTCTTCTTAGCTGTCTGTGATGCTCAGCCTCAAGCCCACATTACTCTGGTCACGTATGGAAGGAATAAAGGATTTTATTTTATTGTGAACTGACAGTAGTGCAAGTTACTAAAACAAAATAATTGTCAAATGTATGACAAAAAAAGTATGTGTATTTAGGAGCAATATATCATATTTATGATTTATGAAATGTTTAAAACCCTAAAGGACGACTGACTGGCTTGTAACTTGATGGGACATTTTTACGAGACTAGAGCACTTTTAATGCACTCTTGAGGTCGTCAACTACTGCACTGACCTCCTCTGCTGTCACATCTAAAGGCTTTTTAAAAACAGCGAGGATAAGATGTTGGAGGCAGGCAGATCTTTTAGGTCTGCTTTGTCAACTTGCTGCTAGAGGTTGGGAAAAATAAATCATTTTATATATAAATCAAGGTTCTCATCTTCTGAAATTTTAAATCGATTCATAACTTTTTTTGGCTCATCAGTCACTCCTTGCTTAGTTCTAAGGCCAGCTCTTTAACTCAGTAGAATGCCAAATGGAGCAGCAAGAAATTCAGCCAGTCCCACAGATGATCTGGAGTAGATCCTGAAGTATGACTAATTCATAAATAGACTTTGAATCATCAATCCAGAATCATTTTAAATTGAAAATGGATTCTGAATCAAATTGTGACCCCAATAATCAAATCGAATCGTGAGACTCCCAAAGATTCCCAGCTCTACTTGCTACCATATACCATTCTTCTTCTTTGTGTGTTTTGTCTTCTTCTTCATTTCTTGTTTATAAGTTCTTAGCAAGCAGTTTCGAGCATGACTGCCACTTGGATTGCAGTGTAGATACTGCCATGTCTGATTGCCTTTTCTCTCTACTCTGACATATATGTCATATGACATCATACACTGAATGAATACACATATATTTACCAGCCCTAGTTGAAACTGAGAAAGAAGTCCAATTAGGTAGATCAGTCAAAAGCTCAAAACCTGCATGGTCCAGTAGAAAAGAGCAAAGAAATCTTGGGTTTAAAAGGATTTAAGATAACCTGGCACTGCAACAGGGAAAGACAAAGGTGAAATATTCTATGAAATTGAGAACAGAGGAGACCAATCACTGCAGAACACACAATAACCAAAGCCCAATCTCCACACTCGAGAAATCCTGGACTTCGAGGCACTTTCCTGCTCAATTTGAGAGCTGGAGGGCATAGTTGTAGCTCAAAGTTTCTGATTGTAGAGTGCTAAAGGGAAGTGATATCGACATTTCAACCTTCAAATTGCATTCTTTCCATTAGTCTACATCAGGGTTGGAATTAAACCTTTGGCTTTCCTGCCACTGTGACTGGTGGATTCAGAAAGAGTCACTCATCTTTTTTAAACTGCCACTTTATTTTAACCGGCAGCATAATGTAATCAAGGCTTATAGTAATGTGCTATTATATGAAGGGAAAAGTATATGCGCTCATATGACGAGAGTCGTCATAATCATAAAGGTTTCTGCTGAAAAGTGAGACGTTTCATTTTGAAATATGTTTTAATAATTCATTGTCTGCTTCTGCACTTACTAAATCTGTGAGGTTTGAAGTTTTCTCTCCTCACAACTAGAATAAAACATGAAAAACCCTTACTGAAAAAGAAAACAGAAATAGTAATCATTTAAAAAATATAATAATAATACAAAATTTTGTAACACCAAATTGCACTGATTTTTTTTTTACAATGTTACTCAAACAGAATCGGTTTGTGTCACTGGACCATTCTCAGCTGCGGATTATTACAATATTTGAGGCAGTATAGTTCATGGCAGCCCGGTGGTGTAACTGAAAATTGATGTAGAATAAACTGCAATATCCATGTTCAATATAATGAAGAATCATGTTGAATAGTATGAGCTGTATGGCACAGGCACAGTGTACATCAGGCTGCTTATATATGCATATCATCACTTGTTCAATCCTATGTTCAGTCAAGAGAAAATGTACCGAGGTGATAGCATTTTATTATTCATGTTCAGGGTTGCTTTTTCTTCATCAATCAGAATGAGCAAAAGCATAAACAAATAGTTTTGACAGAGTTATTTGTTTCCTTGTTCTTATTTTCTTGCTTTTTCTCCATTTTTACCAATCTTTCATTTCATGCATAATTTTAACCAATCAAACGAGCCCACACACATTTTCAATGTATTATTCAAGCTCAAGGACAGGATTGTCATGCTGGCTTAGCACTGGCATTAACCCTACAGTTAAAGTGCATGTTTGAGCTTCCATTAACCTACACAATGGAACCCCCCTGCTAATTTTCACAGCTCCACTTTAGTAATAATTGATATTCATGATGTGTGTTCCTGCTGGTTAAATCCAGAGTAGACAGGCTCAGGGGCGTTTGGTTGGTTTTGATCAGCTTGGGGATGTGTGACATATTTAAGTCAACAAATGTTTCCAGTCCGAGCAAAAAGAAAATTATACGTGAAATTGTTCACTACATATCACACTGAAAACATTGCTTTACTCACCATATTCACATGGGGGTATTTTCCCCCTTGACATCACACCAAGAGGAAACCTCCATTGTTGAAAATTAAAGTCAATATGAAAGTTTTCCCATTTTTACTGCAGAATTAAACATTTTTACGGCCTGGTTCAGAAAACAGATTTGGCACCGATAGCGCATCTCTTTATTGGCCCACTCTATGTGGGGTTGATTTTTTTTTCTTTTAATTATTTGAAGGCTATTTGAAGGGCGTGTCTGGGTTGACTCATAGGTGGGTGCTTTGTAGCTGTTTGCCAGGAGGCTAAATTATCCGCCTCAATCATGACATGAAGCCTGTCTACATCCAGGCATTAGACCAGGAAGAGCAGGCACATTAACCAGAGCTACAGCACCAGCTAGTGGCGGATGGCTGCGTTGCAATAGGACAGATGACGGGAA